>NW_023270447.1:52011894-52114017 GCF_011800145.1 Mirounga leonina | reverse complement strand
CTTTCTTTCTTTCTTTCTTTCTTTCTTTCTTTCTTTCTTTCTTTCTTCCTTTCTTCCTTTCTTCCTTTCTTCCTTTCTTCCTTTCTTTCAAGATTTTATTTATTTTTTGACAGAGAGAGAGACAGCAAGAGAGGGAACACAAGCAGGGGGAGTGGGAGAGGGAGAAGTAGGCTTCCTGCGAAGGAGGGAGCCCAATGCAGGGCTTGATCCCAGGACCCTGGGACCATGACCTGAGCCGAAGGCAGACACTTAACGACTGAGCCACCCAGATGCCCCGCAAAAATTCTTTCTTGTTCTCGGATTGTTCCTTCGTTTTGTATCCTGTTCTGTCTTACAGTCACTGTATCTTCTCTCACATCTCCGAAGAACTTAAGACAAGATTTAAACAATTTTCTTCTAATTCCTACTTTGTCTCTGCTTCCTTAGAGACCCTTTTCCGTTTGTTTAGTCCCTGTCTCTGTTAGAAGCTTTGACTGGCTTTCTGCTCGGATGTAAGTGTGAGGCCCTGAACTTGTGTGTATGCGCGAGTGGAACTTGTCAGGTGATGGCTCCTCAAGGAAGGTGATGGGTGACAGTCTGACTTGTTTACTCTGGATAGAATGGGATGGGGGAAGAATCGCCTTTAGAGCAGGATTTGGAGATCTTTTCTCTGAGGCTCGTGAGAAGTCTCTTCTCACCTCCGACTAGCGGGTGAGGATGTGCCTAAGCCCGGCTGACAGCAGTCTTACGGAGATCCCACACTCGAAGGCAAATGTCCACTCATTTGTGGGATGCATGTGCCTCATCACCTCCCCTCCCCCAGTACACACAGGTGGACCGAATTTCCCGAAGTCAAGCTTCTCTGTGAGGCACAGGCAGGGCGGTAGAGATGGGCGGATGAGGAGTCCCCTGATTACAGGAACTGGAAGGGACTGACAGCCTAAGTGCCCCAGTTACAAAATTCCAACCAATGTCTCTGATTTCACCTCCTTGCTTCACCTGGCCTCCTGCAGCTCCGTGCACTTTCAAGTGCAGAAGCTTTCTGGAGTTCTCCGAGCCAAACTGACATGGCATCTACCTCTATAGACACAGGGTTTAGCTTTCTGTGCTCTGCTGAGTGAGATCATTCAACTCTATCCTCTTCCCATCTTTGCCTAATTTATGGTACTCCCTCAACTTCTTTTCTCAATTGTCTCCTTTTATATTCTCTTGGGAGTCTATATCTTTAAAAAATTCCATTACTATAGTTTTAGTGGAATTCCAAGAAGGAAAGGAAAATGGATGCAATTGTAAATTCACTGTGGTTTAACTGAAGCTCTCAAAATGATCTCTATTTTTATTTATTTGTTTTATTTATTTATTTATTTATTTATTTTTTAAGATTTTATTTATTTATTTGAGACAGAGAGAATGAGAGACAGAGAGCATGAGAGGGAGGAGGGTCAGAGGGAGAAGCAGACTCCCTGCCAAGCAGGGAGCCTGATGCGGGACTCGATCCCGGGACTCCAGGATCACGACCTGAGCCGAAGGCAGTCGCTTAACCAACTGAGCCACCCAGGCGCCCTATTTATTTGTTTTTAGAGAGGGAGAGAGAGCATACACACATGTGCACGGCAGGGGGAGAGGGAAAGAGAGAATCCCAAGCAGGCTCCACGCCCAGTGCATAGCCCCACATGGGGCTCTATCTTAGAACCCCAAGATTATGACCTGAGCCGAAATCAAGAGTTGGACACTTGAGCCACCCAGGGACCCCTCAAAATGATCTATGTTTTTACATGAGATACTATTTCCAAAGATAAAATCTGCGATCTTGTAAGTTCTTTTCACAAGGAGGACATGCTTCCATTTTGCAAATTGTTTACAACTTGTGCCTGTTGCATAAGCTTACAAAATAAGGAGGGTTTAATTTCTGAGTCACAGGCAGAGATCATAGAAACAACCCCTGGATTTCAAAGTAAGATGCTGAGAAAGCCAATTCCTGCCAAATCACTGATCAGACTCCACATCCTTTCTTCGGTTTATCTGGCAGGTTAATCCAGACCAGAACACATTTGCATTTCCAAGCAGATGGGGCAGGCAGCTTTGGCAAAGGAGGCCCCAGATGAACTTGGCTTTTAATAATAAGGATTCCAATTTGTTTTCACAAAATAATCTTCCGGCAGGAAATACATTTTTTGTTGCTCAGGGAAATTAAAGAAAGATTGCAGATTGTGCCGTTGCCCATTTAATTCAGCAAAGAGGCGAGGGTTCTCTCTGTGACAAGCCCTGAGCTAGACTCACATTTTGGCTCATGAAAGCCCATGTGATGTTCAGCAAGTCAAAATCTGCTGGGAGCTCCAGACACCTGCACAAAAGCCTCAGAAGCAGGACAGTTGGCAGCTGTCTACAGGGGAAGGCTGAGTGTGGGGTGAGCGGGGGAGCAGAGGATTATTTCAAGTGGGGGCAGGTCTGGAAGAATTTTTGTAAGATATGGAATATGAGATGGCTCTCAACACAGTTAGGACTTGGACAGGCAGATGAGGGAGGGAGGAGTGAAGTACCAGCCACTCAGCGCCACTGTATGCCTGGCACTGATGAGTCCTTGTTTATTCTCATGACAGTTCTAATAGACCTATAGTGCCCCCCACTCCAGATAAGGAAAACGAGGTCCAGAGAGGAGATAGGATTTTGCCAAGGGCCACACAGCCGTTTCCGAGTAGAGTCAAAGTTCAAGGTTCTGCTGCCTCCAGAGTCCAAGTCTCTCCCTTAATAGCTGAGAGTGGCTTAACAGTGTTACCCTTGTAATAGGGACTCAGTTCTCAGGGAGGGAGTGTTTCCCTTTTCATGGAAGATGAAATATGATGCTTGAGCCCCAGGTGTAGATCATATTAGGTGTTGGTGAGCTGCAGGAAGAGGAATTTTGTGAAATAGGGGATCTTCCAGGAGCCCATTGACAAAGATTCTCCTCGAACAAACATGAGACTAGCAAATCGGGGCTCTCTTTTCGGCCAGGCCTCATCCTTGGGCCTTGTCTTCGGCCTGCCTGGCCCAATTATAGCAAAAATCCTGCCACGTCAGGTTAGCGAGAATGCCCCCTCTCTACCTTCAGCAAGAATCCCTCTACCCTCCACGTCTCCTCTTAGCAATGTTCTCTCAGTTGGCCCCCTCACTATGTTCATTGTCTCTAAGTCCCCAGCTGTCTTTGTTGTGTTCGGACATGAGCCTGATCTCTCTCCCCTGTTCCCATGGTCTTGACACCTATCCCAGTAGTCCTGAACAAAGTCTCCCTTACTGTTTTAACAAGGGTCAGAATCATGTTTTCTCCAGTGCCGTGGGAGTGTCCCTCCCTGTCCTGTGGGAGATGGGTGCTGAGAGGGACAGGGGCCCTTGCTCAGGCAAGGCATTGCCACCCTTGTAGTTACACAGGCCAGAACCCCAGGGGCCGGCCCTGCTTCCCAGCCCTGCACCCAGTCTGCCACCATGTCCAGAGGGTTCCTTTTCTGGAAACAGTTCTCACATGGGCCCTGTTCATCCTGCTGTCAGGTCTCACCGCTGTCACCACCTCCTCACCTGGTCCCCTGCCTGTCCCACCACTCCCTCATCCTGCACTCAGCACCGGAGTGATCTCTCCGAGTTGAGATCTGACCATTTCGCTCCCCTGCCCAAAGCGGCTCGCGGCGGTGCCAGGCCCCCGAGGGCCCCTGGGGCTCCAGCCCCTGCCTCACGGGCTACATCCCAGCTGCTGTGAACAGTCTGCTCCACACACGCCGAAGTATTTTATGGCCCTGGGTCTCGCTCCAGCTGTTACCTCTGCCCGGAATACCATTCCTGGGTCTTTTGTCATCTGAGCTGCTCTGGGAGGTGTTCTCTGATGCCTGAGCCCCTTCTTCCTGCCCCCGTCCTCTTCACCTTGTGCTTGTTCTAATGAGATGCCCTGACCTCTCGCTCACCTGGTGATGCCATCTGTAACCACTTCCTCTGCCATTTTACTGGCTGTCACTCTAGTTCTGCAGGGTTTCATCACACCCATGCTACAGATGAGAAGACTGAAACCCAGAGAGGCCAAGTGACTCCCCCACTATCATGTCACCAGGGAGCCATGGAGTGGGATAGATTCCCAGATCCCTCAGGCCCACATACCCCTCGTCGACGGGGACCCCCGAGAAGCTCTGGGTGGCTGACCTGTGGTGAGAGGCGACGGGTCCTCAGGAAGAAGCCGAGAAGGCAGCCCACGGTGACAGACAACACAGACAGGATGAGCAGTCCATTTCGCTTGCACACATCCTTCCCTCGTGCCAGGATGGCACCTGGCACCATGGTGAGCCCAGCCTGCCGGCACAGGGCACAGCACCATTCCATGCACGTGAGGCCAGCTGAGGGCACAGGGTCCCAGCCAGGGGGTCTGGCTGCTCAGCAGGCAGGTGGGCACATGGCCTGCATGGCTGCCCCAGAGGGAAGCCACAATCCTATTACCAGCTGCATCATTAGGAGCCAGAAACAGATTAGGGCCTGGGAAATTAGAGCAGGCCATGTGGTCTGGGGATTTGGACCTCAAAGCCAAGTGCACCTCTCAAACAGGGGAGGGGCCCAGAGACTTGCTTGGTTGGTTTGATTTTTACCCCCGCTTTATTCCAGAAAGAACTGTGGCAAAGCAATAAGATACTAGCAGTCACTAACATAAATTAAGCATTTACTGTGTACCAGGTGCTGTTCTAGAAGCACATTACTTACTTGCATCAAGGCATTTAATCCTAATATCAATTCTGACAAGTGAGTACTATGAGTATCATTTTACAGATGAGGAAACTGAGGCAAGGGGTATGCGCTGTGTGCCAGGCCTGTTCACCTGCTTGACCTGTGTGAGTCATAGGGGTCATCCCGACAACCCTAAAATTCCAACATTCATTTTACTGAAAGGGAGATTGAGACCCCAGGAGTCAGAGCCCCTTGGTCATGGTCACGGAGCTCATACAGTAGTGGAGTGGAATTCAGGCCTGTGTTGGTTTGATTGGTACCCCAGGAGCAGAGAGATGGCTTCGAAAGTGCTTAGCAGTATTGTGGGGCATGTAGGATCTGAGTCCAGTGGAGCTGGGTTCAGACTTGGGGCCTGCCCTTCACTGTGATGTGTATCCCTCATGGTTGCTTCACGCCTGAAGCTGGGAACCCTGTAGGCTCTCAGGGCCTATTATTTTTAAAAATGACACAACCAAGGGACTATTCAAGTCCCTGCTCTGCCACTGACCAGCTGTGTGACGCTGGGCAAGCCATATAAGCACGCAGTGCCTCAGTTTCCCATCCATAAGACAAACATAATAATAGTGTCTACTTTGTTGGGGCTGGTGCAGCATCCCATCCTGAGATTATTTGTGAAAGCAGTGCTGGACCGCATCAGGCCCAACAGGGAAAGGACTGTGAGGATCATCATCCGCATTTAGCAATTTTTTGAGAAAGGTTTTCTTTTTGCTCTTTCTTGTGGCCTGGCCTGCCCTTTAAAGCTAGAGGGAATTAACTCTAGTCTGTTTCCCTGGGAGTCTGTAATCTCCTTAGGGGCAGTCAGGCGGCAGCAGGGAGCGCAGTCTGTGGTAGGGGGGTTGTGCACGGTGACTGCCTTCCCTGACATAGGGGAGAAGGAGGAAGATGGAGAGGATGGGGCCAAGGAACTGCCGGTCCAGGCAGAGGGCGCTGGGGTGCAGGCCCTAAGCTATGCGCAGAGCTCCCGACTGGGCGGGGACCCTTTGGTGTTGGTCCCAACTTAACCAGCTCTGTGACCTCGCCTTCTCTGGACCTCAGTCTTGCCCTTCATCGAATGAGAGAAGGGGAGGTGGGACCTGGCTGGCTCAGGCAGTAGAGCATGTGACTCTTGATCTCAGGGTTGTGAGTTCGAGGTCCACGTTGGGCATGGAGCCTACTGAAAATAAGAATTAATAAAAAGTCTCCAAAAAAAAAAAAAAAAAGAAAGAAAGAAAGAAAGGGGCTGAATGCTTTCTAAGGACCCCTTAGTTCAAAAAGCCAAACTTCCGAAGGCCCTACTCTTTGCCAGTAACTTTGGGGGAATGAGGGTGGAGTGGATACATGTCCGAGAGGTGTGTTTTTTCCAACTGTGATTCTTAAAGCCAAGAATTTCCTGATACACCTTCGCCTCCAAGGAATACCTCATTTTCCAGTTAACCAGTTGGTTTAATTACTGTCTAAAAGAGAAAATATTCTGAGTAGATATTTGGATTTGTGTTTTAATCAATATCCAGGCCTGGCCTTTAGCCATACCATTGATGTGGGTGAGTCTTGATCTCCACTTTAGCCCCAAGACTCTGACTCCCCACAATGGCTCCTGCCTCCTGTCCTTCCCATTCTGACAATACCACCCCCTACTTCCCGGACTTAGGTCTTTCTTTCCACTGCTCCCACTGTCTTCAACAGGCCAAATTACAACTCATTCAAGCAAACCTTTTTATAGCACCATGTCATGCCACCCGTCTTGGGTACTGGGGACACAGCAATGAGTTGACAGAGTACTTGCCCTTAGGAAGCTTATAAGAAAATTGAGGGGACTCTAAGAAAGGACTAATTCACACTGAAGTGTGAGTGACTGATAATGAGCTTACTAAGGATATTTGCAGATCAAATTGAAAGGATCCTGGATAGGGACGCCTGGGTGGCTCAGTCGGTTAAGCGTCTGCCTTCGGCTCAGGTCATGATCCCAGGGTCCTGGGATCGAGTCCCGCATCGGGCTCCCTGCTCCACGGGGAGCCTGCTTCTCCCTCTGCCTCTGTCTCTCTCTCTGTCTCTCATGAATAAATAAATAAAATCTTAAAAAAAAAAAAAAAAGGATCCTGGATAAGAACTCTTTAATAGCTCCCCGTTGCCCACAGAATCAATTGCCTTACAATGTTACTAGATATGCAGAATTTTTTTCAGTAATTAAAAACAAGTTGGGAAATGCGGGACGAAACAAAGTCAAGCAGGTTCTTTACTCCAGGACAGTTCTAAGTCAGACTGCTCAAGTTCAAATTTTAGGTATACTGCTTACTAGCTATGTGATCTTGGGCAAATTGCTTAGCTTCTCTATAAAATAGGAATACTACAACAGTACCTAGTTGATAGGGTTGTGATGTGGATCAAATATGGTGATGCAAGCTAAGTGCTCAGAGCATTGCCTGGTGCCTTGCAGACACTCACAGGGAGCTACTATTAGTTTTACTATTTAGTTTTACGATACTAATATCTGTTGGAGGAAGTCTCCAAGTGGGGATAAGACTCTCAGCCCTCTTCTGCTGCAGAGATGTCCGTGGGTCTAGTGATTGGGGAACACAACTTTGGAACACTCCAGCCTCCGGGATGAAGTCCTTGCTCCTCAGGGAAGCGTTTGAGGGTCTCAAGGGCTTGCGTTTGCTCACCTCTCCAGCATCCTACCTCCTCCCATTCGACAGACCTGGAGCTTCTCTGACACCACCCACCGCAAGTCCCTTAGCCCCGCACCTCTCTCCGTCCTCCACACCTGCATCCGTGCTGTTTCCTCTGCCTGGAATGTCCTTCCCCCTGACTCCAAAAGCACAGATCCAATGCCCCATCTTCCTTGAAGCCTTCCCCAACTCTCCCAGTTATAGCATTCCTTCTCTTTCTCTTACTCAGGCCTTTCTGTGGTCGCCACCTGCGCATTAACCCTGGTTCCCTACTAAGTGGCTCTGACAAGGAAATATTTATGAGAACAGAGTGAAGTAGATTTATTTGCTATTGATTGATGATTCTCCAGCACCAACAGAGGGGTCAACTCAGCCCGGGGAGGCGGGGGTAGGAAGGCTTCCTGGAGGAGGGGTCAGTTAGTCAGAGACCCGAGTAAGCCAGGAGTTAACCCAAGGAAGGGGGTGCTGGTCAAGGGGGAGGCAAGAGGAGAGCCTGTTTTGAAAGAGGCGCCCAGTTCAGAGGTGCAAGAGCTGGTTCTGGAACCCGCCATGGAGCAGTGTGCTGGAGTGGACCACGGGCCTGGGACCTCACCCCTTCCACCATGTATCAGAATAAGTTTGGGTTGAGCTGTCTGAGCTCCGAGCTGGGTTATGGTGATGACAGCTCTGGGTTCGTTGGCTGCTTTCCAGAGACATACCAGAGGTGCCTTGATCTCCTGCCTGACAAGCCTTCCCAGCCTACTACAGGCTGGGTCCTTCCGGGAAGGTTTTCTGTGGACATCTTACCCATCTTGGTGTGGATTCCTGCTAGTGTGAGTCACGGGGGGGCTGTCCTGACCTCCACTGAGGCTGGTCCTTTCCCATGTTTGCCTCAGGCGGGGGTAAAGTGACTCTCGTGGCACCTTCCAGCCCCTCCTGTCCAGACTGTTCATCTATAGAGACTGGGCCTGAACACCCCTGAAACCACTTAGCTGCTGTTTGTTGAGTACATACTACGTGCCAGGCTCTGTCAGAGAGCCATGCACCAGAGGGAACCAGTGGGCAATCCAGGCCCTCTACAAACACTCACAGAATCATTCTGGTGCTGGGTTACAGGGTGAGGACACAGATTCTGGATCTGGGCGGTCTGATACAGTAGCACTAGTCACACTATTTACATTCAAGTTAATGACAAATCAAGCTTAAAATTCAGTTCTTTGGTTCCAGGAGCCACATTTCCAGGGCTCGATAGCCACATGTGGCTCGTGGCCACCGTGTAGAGCTGCACAGCCACAGAACATTTTCCTTATCACAGAAAGTTCTGTCGAACTTTCTATAGTCACAATGAGCCAGATTCCACTCTGAGATCTTTCCTTTGGAAGTTCTGTGACTTTGCCCCAATTAGTAAACCTCTCTGAGCCTCTTTTCCGCTTCCGTAAAAGCCCGTGTTCTTTACACTGCATCATACCCCCATTCATTTGAATACAATAGCTGGAGCAAAGTGTAAAGTTACAACCCCCAGCAAGTTCAAATTAAGATTCCGAATTAGGGCTCTTGTTAGCAAATAACAGGAAATTAAATCAAACTGGCTTAGGTAGAAAAGGAATTTATAAGCAGGCTGATGACGTAATTTGTGGAACCCAGTGCAAAAGGAACATGTGGAGATTTTTGTTCAAAAAGCAGGGAAAAAGTGCATTAAAGGTCCTAAAATACGAAGCTTTTTTCTTTCTTAGTCTCTTTCTCAACTTATTATGGTGTTTTTGTTTGCTATTTAATGTCATTCTCAAATAATACAAATTAAAAATTTAGATTATTCACATGAATTTTCCCATTCATCTTTATATTTGCAGTGCCAGGGTTTTGTTTTTTTTTTTAAGATTTATTTATATATTTTAGAGAGAGAGAGCAGGGGCAGAGGGAGAGGAAGAGGACAAGAATCTCAAGCAGACTCGACACTGAGCACGTCTACAACTGAGTAAGCAGGAGTGTTGTCAGCCATGAGAAACCATGCTTTCCTCAAGCCAGAACTTGCTTTGAACACAGAAAGAAGATGATGGCATTCTAAGAAAGGCAAACGGTCAAGGAACCTTATATCCTTTCTCACCAGTGTAACTTCCCCGTGCTAGCCACCGCCGATACTGAAAATGATATCGAAGAGAAAGGAAAGACAGGGCTACCCATATAGTTCCTCTGCTTTTCATTCCTTCTTTACTCACCAGTAAGCCAAAGGTAGAGAATGTACTGGTAGAATGTATAAGAATCAAGAGGTGAAATAAGATCACTGAGTCAGTTTTATACGGTGTTTCCACTGTTCTGGTTAAGAACAAAATATATATGTATGGACTACTAAATACAAATTGTGTAATTTTGGTGACTCTGCATACAAGATAAATGCTCTTATATTTGCATTTAAAACTGGCACTGCAGGGGCACCTGAGTGGCTCAGTGGGTTAACCGTCCAGCTCTTGATTTCGGCTCAGGTCTTGATCTCAGGGTCGTGGGATCCAGCCATGTTATAGACATAACATGCTTTCCTTGGACTTGGCTTTGGGTTTTGCTGAGCTTCCATGTGTTGCCAGTTAACCAAATTCTGAGCACCACAGACGCTAAGACAAGCAGAGTGGCAAGAAACGGGGGGGGGGGGGTCATTTATACCGTACCCGCCTTCTCTGCTCACATGATGCTCCATTGGCCTGTCAGACTTTGCTTATGAACCACAAATTCAAAGTAATTTAAGAATTCAGAGACGGTGACAGCAGAGCATTAAACCAAGCACAGGACCCTTTAGCTGTCCATGGAACCAATCCTGTTTGTAAGACTGGATGGTGAGACTTTCACAGAACCCATGGGCAAAAGCAGAGTTGGACTGCAAAGACCGTCTGAACTAGGTGCTCAGTTGTCAGCAGAATTCTCTCTCTCCTTTCTGCATGCCTGATCCACTCATTCATTCTGCATTCAGCATGTTTACTAAGAAGTAATGTGTAAAATAGTGATTAAGAGCACAGACTCCAGAACTAGATGACTTGTGTTTGCATCCTGGCTCCCAGACCAACTGTCTATGTGACTTTAGACAAGATACCCTGTGTCTCAGTTTTCTCATATGGAATACGGGAATAATAATGTTCTATCTTTTAGGGTTGTTATGGAAATTAAATGAATTACACATTTGAAGCACTTAGTACGGTTGTCTGATCATAGTAAGCACGATATATATGTCCCCATTATTATCATTATTATTACATGCCAAGCATATTCTAGGGATACAGCAATAAAGAGAAATAGACACCAGTCTCTGCTCTCATTGCGCCTACAATTTTGGTGATGACATTTGTGCTGTATTATTCTTTCTCTAATGGAGAAATGGAGCATTTCTGCTACTGCACTGATCCTTGTGGAGGAAACACGGCTACCAGCAGCTCTGTTTCACTCCAAATCCAAAATTCCCAGGGAAGGTTCTGATTGGCCCGGCTTGAACCAATCACCTGTGGCCATTAGGGGTAGGGGGCAGGGCCACATTGTTTAAAATGGCCACTTCTGTGGTAATCCTGGAGCTGTGTGTGATAGCAATTACAAAAGTGGATATACTGTGCAGACACAGCAAATATCTGGCACATTGTCCCAGCCCCTCGCCGCTTGACAAATCATGCTTAACCTTGGCTTTCTTTTCTTTCTTGTGTAAATTGCCTAACCTCTCCTATAAGGTTGCTCCGGAGCTTCGGATCAGCTGCTCGAGGTTCCCTGTTGCTCTGCCTTCTCTGATGTCTACCCTTCCCCTTTATGTCAGCAGGCACCTGCACCCCACCCCCTGCCCCCCACCCTGCCCCACCCTGCCCCATCGCAGGGACAGAAGAGACTGCAGGCCACATCCGGTCCATGTGATCTCTCACTCCTTTTCAGCCCACATTGTCTCACTTGTTTGGGCCCACACAGCCACTAAGCCCAGGCTGAGAGCCCACAGGGAGCCCCAGAGATATTCTGCTCTACTCTCTGAAGCTCAGAGAAGGAAAGAAGCCAAGGCAGGGCCACTTGGAAATCAGGTGCCAAGTCAGGAACAGAACTGGGGTCTCTCCCTTCCTCCTCAGTCCTCCCTAAACCCAGAACACTTCTTAAAGAATCCTGTCATTGGCTGTTAATCTTCAGCCTCTATCTCCTTTATGGTGCAGAATTGCCTCCACCCCCTAAGCTGCACGCCAGTAACTGAGTAGACCTCCTTCTGGAGTCAGACCCTCCACAGCCACCACCTCCTGTGCAACCTGTGTCCAGGTTGCTCTGTGCTGCCTCTGGCTGCCTGGTGCTCATGTCCTTTGGGAAGGTGCTGAGGTTGCTGAATGGGGGAGGCAGGATGGGGGACACAGGATAGCCGTCTGCAGAACCACAGTGGCCAGTGACTGGGGAAAGGATGGTCTTGGGCCATTGGGACCACAGATGTTAGAGAATCAGATTAAGGAATTGAACAAGAAATGGGCTGAGCCTTGGTTTCTGGAAAAAATCAAGATGAGAGCAGGTGATGCGTGGAGGCTCTGGGCAGAGGGTGACAGAGTCAGGAGAAGGGCAAAGATTTAGGTTCGTGTTCTGACACTGAGGAATGCAATCAGGAAGTCATTTGACCTCCCTGAGTCTTCTTGGCTTTTTCAACTCAAAGATGACTCCTTGCTTCATGAGGCTACAAAGAGGCTATGGGACAGGCAAACATCACGGTGGAGGCAAGGGGTTTGGTGCCAGAGAGACTGGGATTTAAACCCCAGCCCCACCATTAACTAGCTGTGCAACTTTTAGGCATGTTGCCTCACTGCTTTGACTCTCTATTTCCTTGTCCATGAAATGAGAATATTAATTATACTGAATTCATCACTGTTGGGGAAGTTTAGAATCTTATGTGAAAAACCATTAATGGGCTTGGCACGTAGTAACTGTTCAGTAAATGGCTGCAAGATATAGAGACCTCAATTAAGAAAGCTCAAGCCGAAAGAAAGGCCTGATTCCTCAGCATTTGGGAATCTGACAACCATAAATGTTTGAAGATACAATGGGCTCCGTCTGGAAGTAGTAAACTCCTAGTTCCCAGAGAAACACAAACAAAAGCTAGATGATGTCTTGGGGGCACGTAGCAGGAGGACTTCAAACAATTGATGGGATAAGGGTGAGGGGAGGAAGGCACCGGGCCCTCAGTGATCTTTTCCAGACCCTCTCTCCCATAGTGTCTGCTCACCCCTAGACCTAGGGGTGGGTGGTGATGCCTGAAAACTCACATTTGGGCAACGGTAAGGAAAATCCTGCTGAAAACTGGCCATCAGGAAAGCTGAGATACACACAGTCCCCTCCCCATCATCCCACATGCCTGTGTTTGGATGATTTCCCTTAGAGCTGGTAGAAGGGGAGGGGGCTGATTTTGCAGGAAAACATGGCGCAGATGGCTGGCCAGTGGAACCCTTCAGTCAGAGCCTGGCTAAAGAGGGATTTGCAGTGATCATGGAGAATCTTCAGACCAGAGATGAGCCTTCGCGAAGGCAGAAATGAGGAGCTCAGGAGAGCAGCTCATTAACCTTCCCTCCTGGATCTTCTCAGGCACCTAGACCACATTCCAGAGCTGAGCACAACCACAGACAGACCAGTTGTCTGATTAAGTGATTCTCCGCTCTGGGAGGGAGTGGGTGCAGCACCACCTCTTGAGGGCCATGGTAGAACCTCTGAGGGAGGTTTTGCTTTAAAAAGCATAGTCAATATCCTAATTTTATTTGTGGAAAATAAACACAAATCCTCTCCTTTTTTACTCCAGGAACAACAGAGTAGAGCTCAACAAAACCTTCTTGGCTAGTGGAGCTGGTTCTACCTAACCCCACCAGCCAAGAAAATTCCCAAGGTCAGGGGAGAGGAGAATGTTCCCCTGTAAAGTCCACATCCTTAGCTCTGGGAAGTGTGAAATTTTTCTGTTCCTCTGCAGAAGGTATATATTCAAAAGGGTCAAGTACTCTGATCTAGACTACTCCATGTTTTACAGAGGAGGGAAGAGATGCCGGCAAAGAAAGGGACTTACCTAAGGTTAAAAATAAACTGGCTCTGACTTGTAATTAAATCTCATTTTATCTCATCATTAAATCCAGAGCTTGTTAATGATTGATTGATTGATGGTGAATGTGGCACTTGAGGATGACAATATGGGCAACAGTGCTAAGAATCATTACTTATTGGCTCAAGAATCAAGAGGTCAAGGTCAGGGATAGACTCCTATTGGGGTCAGTAAGGCTGCCTTGACTCCCTGACCACTGACAGCATCCAAACTCTGAGGAGGGTTATGGGTCAGGGCAATTTTGCTTTAGCAAAGGGGCGGTGTGTTTCCCTCGGCCCCAAGCTATGATCAATAAAATCTTAGGATGCCACAATTAAGTTCACCTTGAACTAAATGTCTTGACCACCTCATGTGCTGATTATTTAAAAAAAAGAGTTGTTATTTTATTTATTTTCCCCTCTCCCAAGTTTTGTGTCTTATCATTTCATTGCTTTTCTGTATAGATTTTATTATTTGCTTTTCCCTATTTTTGAACTTACATAAGTTGAATCACATTGACTTTTTTTTCCACTCAACTTCATGCTCTTGAGATTCAATTCATTAAGTGTAGCTGTAATTTAATTTTTAAATATTTATTTATTTATTTTTAGACAGAGAGAGAGAGAGCATGGGGTCAGAGGGGCAGAGGGAAAGGGAGAGAAAATCCCAAGCAAGATTCCCTGCTGATCGCGGAGCCTGATGTGGAGCTCAATTCCACGACCCTGAGATCATGACCCAAGCTGAAATCAAGAGCCAGAGGCTTAACCGACTGAGCCACCCAGGCACCCGCTGTAATTTATTTTTTTTACTTTGCTACACAGCATTCTGTGGTATGAATGGAGTATTATTTATTTATCATGTTGATGGACATTTGTGTTTCTCCAATTTTTGACTATAATGCACAATGTCACTATAAACATTCTTGAATGTTTATATACACATGTGCAAGACTCTCTAGGTTACACAGCAGTGGGATTACTAGGTCATTAGGTTATGCAGATGTTCAACTTTACTAGGTAATACCACCCGTTTTCCAAATTACTTTTACCAATTGATGCATTCATCCACAATGTGTGAAAGTTCCCATTGCTCCACATGCTCTCCAATATTTGGTATTAATTACTTTTTAACTCTTGCCAATCTGGTAAGTGTGAAATAGTATTACATTATGGAGTATATTTGCATTCCCCTGATTGCTGAAATTGAATACATTTTAATGTGTTTGTGACCCATCTGTGTTTCCTCTTCAGTGAAATTTCTGTTCATTTTTTTTTTTAAGATTTTATTTACTTATTTGAGAGAGAGAGAGAAACAGCATCAGAGTGGAGAGGGTCAGAGGCAGAAGCAGGCTCCCCGCTGAGGCGGGAGCCCGATGCGGGGCTCAATCACAGGACCCTGGGATCATGATCTGAGCCGAAGGCAGTTGCTTAACCAACTGAGCCACCCAGGCGCCCTCTGTTCATTTCTTTTACTCATTTTTAATTGGGTTGTTTGTCTTTTCATATTGCTCTTCATATAATCTAGATATTAACACATTTTTTATAAAAGTTTCCCTGTTGATGGCTTATCTATATTTTTAGATGTAATTTTAATGTAATCAAATGTATCAATCTTTTTTTATGATTTGTTTTTGTCTTCTTTTTTTAAAAAAAGATTTTACTTATTTGAGAGACAGAGAGAGCGTGTGAGAGAGGGAGGGAGCACGAGCGGGTGGGGGGGTAGAGGGAGAAGCAGACTCCCCCCTGAGCAGGGAGCCTGATGCAGGGCTCAATCCCAGGACCCCGGGATCATGACCTGAACCAAAGGCAGATGCTTAACTGACTAAGCCACCCAGGTGCCCTTGTTTTTGTCTTCTTTTAAAAATCTTCCCTACCCTAATAAAGTTGCTTTTCTATGTAAATTTCTAAAAGTTGTGTACTTCCACTTTTCTCATACAGGTCTTGATAAGGAAAATCTGTATCCTAAGATGGCCGAACGAGCCAGCAGAGAGTCCCAGTCCTTGCTCAGAGCTCTTCCGGGTTCTTTTCCCTGCTCTGCTTCCTGTGCACACCAATCCATGTTCTTCTCCCTGCCCCGCTTCGCGCACGCACCAGAAGTGCCAAGTATGCGGAAGTAGAAGTGTATAAATTGCCCCTTTTGTTTGTGCTCAGGGCTCAGACCTTTGGAGACCACTCTCCTCTGAGCCTGCCGATGATAAATAAACCTCCTAACCTCCAAGATCTCTGGGTGCTGCTTGGTTCTTCCGTCCGGCAATCCAGTCCAGGTTCTGTAACAGTCTGACCAACCTCGTTAAAGACTAAGAATCAAAAATTATGTTTTCCTTAAGGTTAGCAAATTGTCCCAGTACTTCATGTTGAAAATCTATACTTTCACCTTGAACTAAATGCCTTCCTTATAATAAAATCAAGTTCTGTATACATTTGTCAACACCACTCTGTCTTAATGACTGTAAGTTTATAATTCCTTTTTTTTAAAGGATTTTATTTATTTGTTTGTTTGTTTGTCAGAGGGAGAGAGGGCACAAGCAGGGGGAGCAGCAGGGAGAGGGAGAAGCAGGCTTTCCTCTGAGCAGGGAGCCCGATGTGGGACTCGATCCCAGGACCCTGGGATCATGACCTGAGCCGAAGGCAGATGCTTAACTGACTGAGCCACCCAGGCCTCCCGTAAGTTTATAATTCTTGATACTTTGCCACGTAAGTCTCTTTATCTTTTTCTTCCTCTTCAGGAATGTATAGATCTTCAATAAAGGCACACAAAAGTTTAGAAAAAAAAACTTGTCAAGTTCCAGAAAAAAAATTCTGATTTTTATTGTAATTGCATGGCAATTATTGATCAACTGGATAGATTTGACATCTTTATGATACTGACTTCTCTAATTCATGAACATGGTGTATCTTTACATTTATTTAGATCTTGTTTCAATAGTTTTATCATTTTTCTCCGTAAGTATTGAATATCTTTTTTTTAGATCTAGTCCTATATACTTTATATATTTTGATGCTGTTGTAAATAGTATCCTGTTTAATTGCATTTTCTGTCTGTTGAGGGTATATAGAAATAAAATTAATTTTTGTACCTGGATTTTGTATCCTGTTGACTTACAAAATTCTCTTATACTTTGAGGGGTTCTGTGTACACAGGCATATCATGAACAAATAATGACAACTTTGGTTCTTCCATTTCAGTCCTTATACATTTTATAACTTTTTTTTTCTTTTTCTCCCTTTTTTTGCCTACTGCAGTGGTTAAGACCTCTAGTACAGAGCTGAGTGAAAAACCATGATTTGTGGGCATCCATGTCTTGTTCCTGATCTTAAAGAGAAATGCTTTCAACATTTTACCATTAAGTATTATTATTGTTTAAGTCTTTTTTTTTTTTGTAGATACTCTTCATCAGATTAAGGGAGTTCTCTTTTATTCTTAGTTTGCTAAAAGGATTTCTACTTTTTGATTTCTTTTTTCCTTTTTTTTTCTTTTTAGAGAGAGAAAGAGCACGAGTGGGGAGGGGCAGAAGGAGAGGGAGAGAGAGAATCCCAAGCAGGCTCCACACCCAGTGCAGAGCCCCACTCGGGATTCGATCTTACCACCCTGAGATCATGACCTGAGCTGAAATCAAGAATCAGACACTTAACCAACTGAGCCACCCAGGCGCCCCTATTTTTTGGTGTTTTTTTTTTTTTTTAATGTATGTTTCATAACTTCCCAGCATAAGGTTTTCCTATTTATCTTTTGTTATTTTTTTAAAAATCTTTATTTAGGCATAATTTACATATTGTATGATTCATCCCTTTTAAGCATACAATTCAATGGTTTTAGTAAATGTACTGAGTTGTGCAATCATCACCACAATCCAATCATAGAACATTTCCATCATCCCCAAAAGACTCATCATGCCCATCTTTATTCAATCCCTGTTCCCACCTCCATCCCCAGGCAAACACCAGTGTGCAGCCTGTCTCCATAGATTTGTCTTTTCTGGACATTTTATGTATGTGGAATAATACAATGTGGACTTTTTTTTCATTTGACTTCTTTCAGTTAGCATAATATTTTTTAAGTTCATCTATGTTTGTAGCATATTATCATTAGTTCATTCCTCTTACTGGTGAACAATATTGCATTGTATGCATAGCATACATTTTGTTTTCAGAATAATGTTGCTGTGAACTTTCACATACAAGTCTGTGGACACATGTTTTTATTTATCTTTAGTAGATATCTACAAGCCAAATTACTAGGTCGATAAATATAAATTTATGTCTAACTTTTAAGAAACTGCCAAACTATTTTCTAAAGTGGCTACACCATTTTAACTCCTGCCAGCAATGTATGAGATTCCAATTTCTTCACGTCTGCTCCCACAGTTATTACTGTCTTTTTTATTATAGCCATCCTGGTGGGTATAAAGTGGCATCTCCTTGTGGTTTTAATTTGCATTTTCCTAATGGCTAATGATGCTGAGCACCTCTTAATAACTGTTGGACAGGGGCGCCTGGGTGGCTCAGTTGGTTAAGCGACTGCCTTCGGCTCAGGTCATGATCCTGGAGTCCCGGGATCGAGTCCCGCATCGGGCTCCCTGCTTCTCCCTCTGACCCTCCTCCCTCTCATGCTCTCTGTCTCTCATTCTCTCTCTCTCAAATAAATAAATAAAATCTTAAAAAAAAAAAAATCTTAGGAGATAAAGAATTTAGAAAAAAAATAACTGTTGGACAGTTATGAGCATTCGATAGCATTGCTCACGAAAAGCACTATGTTGCGTATTTTCTTAGATGCTATGTTTGTCTTTGGCATCCATTCATTACAGGGCCAACTACATTAACTACAGTTTCTTATATTCCTGATGCTCTGGCTTCTGGGGGCTTTACAGACCCAGGGAGAGGTTGCCCCTCCCAGAGCTAGCTAATTCCCAAAGACAATATCACCCTACCCATGAGCTTGCCTTTGATAAGCAAACCAGTGAGTCCTGAGTCTATACCCCCTTACCCACCTCCTTACCTAACCCTCACACACCAGGCCCTAAGTCATCCCGGGACAGGCTACCAGAGCAACTAGCCGCCACCCCTAGAGCCCAGAGCCTGCCAGAATGACTCAAACTGTTTACCCTGCCCTGCCTATCTTTCCTGAAGAAACCCCAACAAAGGCTCTGGCCTAGGCTCTCCCTCACTCTTTTCTGTACCCTGAGCAGCACTGGTGCTTTCCCCTGTCGCCCTGCCCTGTGGCCACCTCTCTGGGATCTGTGAGCATAATACACATCTTTCTTTGCAGCCCCGTTCCCGCTTCCTACTGTGGCCACACCGGCTTTAACGGACCACATCCGTCATGCACACGCTTAGAACAGCTCGGCAGTTTCGGGCCCGTGGCAAGCTCTCAATAACTGCTAGCTGTTACTGTTATTATTCCAGACCAGGTCTCTGTTAATTCTGTGACCATAAACAAGCCCGTTTTCTTTCTGAGTCTGTTTCCTCAGGCTACCAGTGGGGATTCATGGTACCCCGACCTCACCATGGTTTGGAAGTCCAAATAAGTAAAACAGAAATATTAGCTTATTTTCTCTTTTCTGCCTTGCCTCCTCCCAGAAGCTTCAGAGAGAGAAGGGTTATCTTGAGCTCACAGGGGTTTTTGTGGTCAGAGGGGCTGGGCCAGCCCAGATGGTGATGAACTCTGCACACCAAGACAGTTCTCAGGCTCTGGCCAATTGTCTGCTCCTCATCTGCAGGAAATGGTCCCTCCAGGCCCAACAGCGTGGGGGGTGGGGGGGGCTGTGATCCGGAAGTGACAAGGGCCCGCTTCCCAAGGCCCAGGCTTCGGAGACTAGGGACGGGGAAGGAGCCCAGCCCACGAGCACAGCTTGTGCGCAGGCGCGGCACTTACAGACCTGACGCACCCAGGCCACCTTCTCCATAACCAGTCAGTTAGTAAGCTGTTCTCCGAAGTATTCAGTGAGCACTGTGGGGGACCTGGTCTCTGCCTTCACAGAACTGAGCGTTGAGTTGCAGACATAAAGTGCACCAAACCACTTACTTGGGACCTGCAAATGGTCTGCATTCCAGAATTTCAGTTGTAAATCAGTGCTTGGTTCTTACAACAATGTGTTCTTTGGGGAAATAAAAAAAAATTATTCCCTGCATTGCATGTTGTATTCCTGGCCCCATCCATGGAAAAATATTACATCCACTGGATATAATTATATACAGCGGCAAATATTTGTAATGAAATACTGTAGGAAAAAAATATACAACTCAAAAAAATAAGCCATTTTATTTGTTCCTGACACATAGTATGTACTACATAAATGTTTGTATACAAATATTGTAGACAAAAGACTAACGTTTTTTGGGTCTCAGTTGTCTTCGTCAGGACTTGGTCACTTGCTTCTGACAAGCCCTAGTGAGCCTTGTAATTGATTTTGGATGCGTTACAAAATTCAGATATTCAAACACTAAACGTTAGGTTTAATTTAAAAAATTGGAAACAAGGGCGCCTGGGTGGCTCAGTTGGTTAAGCGGCTGCCTTCGGCTCAGGTCATGATCCTGGAGTCCAGGGATCGAGTCCCGCATCGGGCTCCCTGCTCAGCGAGGAGCCTGCTTCTCCCTCTGACCCTCCCCCCTCTCATGTGCTCTCTCTCATTCTCGCTCTCTCAAATAAATAAATAAATCTTTAAAAAAAAATTGGAAACAAAAGTAAAGAAGCAGAAAAGCTCCATGAAGTCAAAAGGCAAGTGACAAACTGGGAAAAATTATTTGCAGTTCGTATCAGAAAGGATGAACCCCCCTAATATAAACAAAGCTTCTAGAAATAGAGGAGAAAAAGATGGGCAAGAGACAAGGATGACCCCGACTCATATGCAAAGATGGTCAATGTCCTTCCAAGCCGGAGAAATACAGATTAAAACAATACCAGGCTACAATGTTTTACCTGACAGATTGGCAAAAGTCCGACGCATTTTGTTGGTAAATTTGTGGTGAAACAGGACGTTCTCATCCATTGCGCCTGAGACAGCAAAAACCTCTGTGAGCAGCAAACACTAGCTATGAAATCCCCAAATTCAGCTACCCTTCACTCCTACATCTGGCCTCTAGGAACCCATCCTCTGTCTCGCATCAGTGTGAAATGGCATGTGCACAAGGTTATTGGTTGCGGAATAGCACATCGTAATAGCGAAAGATGGCGATAACGGACCATCATTAGGTGGAAGCTGGTTAAATATTCTATGGTGCGTCCACACAATGGAGCGGTAAGGATGTATAGAAAATAATGAACTTTTTGTTGAACAGAAAGATTTCTAAAATATATTAAGTAATAAAACTAAGGTGCAGAAGGGTAATTGTATAAGAAGAGGGAAAACAAAAATGAATTATTTGTGTTATGAGTATTTACAAAAGAGGTGCTGGAAGGGTACATGAGAAATAAAGAAGAATGTTTATTAGTTAGACTAGAGCAGCGGCTCTTAAACTTCAGACTGGACCAGGATCACCTGGAGGGCTCGTTAAACACAGATTAGTGGCTTCCACTCCTGTCGCTTCTGATTCAGTAGGTCTGGGATGGAGCCCAAAACTACTTCTAACAAGTTCCCAGGTTGCCAACCAGAAGGTTGGATTTTGAGAAATGGGATAAACAGAGGCTGGAGCAAGGCTTCTCCAGGTATATCTTTTTTTTTTTTTTTTTAAGATTTTAAAAATTTATTTATTTAGAGAGAGATCACATGAGCGGGGGGGGGGGGGGCAGAGGCAGAGGGAGAGAGAATCTCCAGAGGACTCCTGCACTGAATTCAGAGCCCGACTGGGGCTCCATCCCGTGACCCCAAGATCAAGACCTGAACCAAAATCAAGGGTTGGACGGTTAACCAACTGAGCCACCCAGGTGCCCCTCCAGGTATATCTTTTTATCATTTTGATTTTTAAAATATGTGAATGTATTACCTACTCAAGAAAATCTTAATTAAAAAAATGTGTTCAATAAAATAAACTGCTCCTCAACCACCCTCTATCCTCTTAACCTGTTTTATTTTTCTTTCCAACAATTATTATAGCTAAAATCATGTTACTGTGTTTACTTGCTTTTCTTTCTCCCCCTAGGGTAAGACTAGGGTAAGGATGTTGCTTTTCCATTGCTCACTATATTTCCAACACTAATATTATGTCTGGCGCAGAGTAGGCGCTCAAGAAATAGTTGTTGGATGAATGAAGTATCTGCTTAGTTCTTCTAGTATATACTAGATCCAGGTCCGGATGCCTCACTGAAAGGGTACCCTAATGCCCAAGACCCTCTTCTAGGTGAGGGCCGATGCAGGCGCCGAATGTCCAATCACGGTTTACTTTAATGGTCTTCATGTAGGTTTCCCTTTGGCATTTTAGTTCTGCAGTGAAGTCAGGGGGCCTGTGGGCTCAGGTGAGACAGTGCTGCTCATCTTGCCACCCCGTCAGACTGAAAAGAGTTTGGGTTTGGGAGTCACAGAGACATGGCATCCAACCCCATGGGCCACTTACCAACCTTAGGCATCTCCGGCCCTCAGTTTCCCCAACTGTAGAATGGGGATGCTTATGCCTAGCCCTTGGGATTGCTGAGAGAATCAAATGCAATAATGTGCACGACACGTGGCACCCAACTAATGTTAGTTATTTCTTGGCTTTTCAGCTTGTTTATTACATCAGCTGTTTTCATAGTTCTCCCCCCAACCTTGGTTTATTAAGTAATAGTTGTAAAAGTTTATAACAAGTCACATCTAGATTGGCAGCCGGCACCCTTGTTTTGATTGGCCTCAAAGTGTTTAACAAAAATCTGACTTAATTGCCAACATTTAGAAACTGGAGGTCTTACATAAAAATCTGGATTTGTGGCTTCATTGGAAACATCTGCATGACCACAATCGCTGGAGCTCGGTGTTGGTATTGCACTCCGCTCAGTCCCCGTGACTCTCTACCACCTTCCACCTCGTCACCCCTCATCACCCCGAACAGCTAGCCCCTAGAGGCTTTGAGTCCCTAATTTAAACACCCCGTTTATAAAGCGCTTCCATTTCTTCTCTCACTTGAACTTTACCCTCGAGGGAGTTGTTACAATTATCCCCCATCTTACAGGGGAGCTGAAGCAGATCTGTGGGGTGACACACTCGGGATTAAGACAGCAACAGCAATGAATAGCCAGCCTTTGCTGGGTGCTCAACGTGTGCCAGGAATTATTCTCAGCACATTGTGTGCCTTAATTAATTTAATCCTCACAACAATTTTATTAGATATTTCTGTTAACCCTATTTTACAGATGAGGAAATTGAGGCAGAGAGGTCAAGTGACTTTCCCAAGGTCACACAGCTAGAAAGCTCAAAATGAACCCATCTTCTGCATCCTAATCTGCACTGTAAGGCAGTGCAGTCTTTCCTTGCTTCTTCCCTTTCTTTTTTTCTTTTCAAATAGGCAAATCTATGGACCCAGCTTCTGGTAAGATTTTGTAAGGGTTTTTTTTGGGGGGGGGCAGGTGGGGTTACATTTTGTAATATTTGTGCTCTGCTGTACCCCCATCACCTAGAACAATTCCTGGCATGTAGCAAAAGTATAAGAAATACTGGAAGAATATAGCCCTAGAGGCATTCATTATCCATTATCAGCTTTCAGTGCCCCTACTAACTGTTCAATTAATTAGCACAGAGATGAGGACCTTCTATGGATTAATGAAGTATCTGCTTAGTTCTTCTAGTATATACTAGATCCAGGTCCGATGTCTCACTGAAAGGGTACCCTAATGCCCAAGACCCTCTTCTAGGTGAGGGCCGATGCAGGCACCGAATGTCCAATATGATGGGTTCCCTGCTCTTGAGGTGAAAAACACTGACAAAGTTCAAATACAGGACATATGCAGACCTGTCACTTGCCAAGAAAGTTATGTTTCCCCTCCAAAGTGATCAATTTTTTTTTTTTTTTTTTTTTTGCGAGAGAGAGAATGAGAGACAGAGAGCACGAGAGGGAGGAGAGTCAGATGGAGAAGCAGACTCCCCGCTGAGCAGGGAGCCCGACGCGGGACTCGATCCTGGAACTCCAGGATCATGACCGGAGCCGAAGGCAGTCGCTTAACCAACTGAGCCACCCAGGCACCCCAAAATGATCAATTTTCAATAAAGGCTAAAAATGGAATCAAGTTGGAGTGCCTGGGTGGCTTAGTCGGTTAAGCGTCTGCCTTCAGGTCAGGTCATGATCTCAGGGTCCTGGGATTGAGTCTCGCATTGGGCTCCTTGTTCAGTGGGGAGTCTGCTTCTCCCTCTACCCTTCCCCCTGCTCGTGATCTCTCTCTCTCTCAAATAAATAAATAAAATCTTAAAAAATAATGGAATCGTGGTGTCTCGGTGGCTCATTTGGTTGGGCGACTGCCTTTGTCTCGAGTTGTGATCCCGGGGTCCTGGGATCGAGCCCCGAATCGGGCTCCTTGCTCAGCGGGGAGCCTGCTTCTCCCTTTCCCTCTGCTACACCACCTGCTTGTGCTCTCTCTCTGTCAAATAAATAAAATCTTTTTAAAAAATAACGGAATCAAGTCAGTTTAGAATGCTAATTATCTTATTGAATTTATATTTTTGATGGTGAAACTGGGCGCCAGAGACAGTGAAGTTTAACATGTTTGATCCAACTAATTTCTACTCTGTTTCCCCTATGAGGGCTTCTGGAGAGTCCAGGCAAGGACTATAGACTTCCAGCCTTTTGTTGTTTTTTTTTTTCTGATATTGCTGTGCCCTGGAGTTGGCTCTCTAAACAGCTGGTCACCTAGCACTGTCTGTATCTCTTTCTTCTTTCCCTCTCTCATCTATCATCCCCCTTCACTTCCTTGCCTTCCTCCCTCCTTATCTCTTTCCATCTGTTCATCCTTTTCCCTCCCTCCCTTTCTTCCATCTTTTCATTATCCATTATTTTTCATTTTCTCCCACAATAATCCTGCAAAATAGTCTGGTCAGAGATTATCACTGAAATTTAATGAGGAACTTAAGTCACAGAGAAGTGGAGTCATTCTTTTAGAATTTATCCCCCCAATGTTCTCCCCACAGATCTGAATCCCAGGTCGTGTGTCTTCTACCACACCACAACTTTATTCCCCTGTAGGAGCACAGCCTCTGCCAGAATATTTCTGCTTTCACCATGATATCATGAAAGAAAGAAGCAAGATGAAAAAACCCCTAGATTTATGATTCATCTCCCTTTTTCAGGAAAATAGAAATTTGGCATCATTTTCCAAATGGGGTGGAAATTAAGCTGCACACCTAGCTGCAAGCACTGGGTGATCTCCCTCAAGAAACCAGCTCCAGCTCAAGTAGGAGATGGGTTCTTTCAGCTCAGCTAACCCAAGCTCCTTCCCAAGCTGGGCACGATGAGACCGGCTACTACTTCAAGTTGCTCACGGTTTGTGTGACGTGCCACATAGAGGGGACTTGGGAGACCCTGGAGGTAAGAAGGAGCTCCAAACACAGTCTAGGGGGGTCAAGGAAGGCTTCCTGGAGGAGTTATCAGTTGGGCTTAGACTTGTTGGTGAACAGATGTTATCCTCTGGTGAAGGTGAAGAAGGGAGAGACAAGTTCTCATATGAGCAAAAGAGGAGAAAAAGGCTGATTAATCTCCCATTGCATGTATATGCTACGTTTTGTTCATTCATCTATCCATGGACACTTGGGGGGCTTCCACCTTTTGGCTCTTGTGAATAATGCTGCTGTGAACATGGGTGTGCAAGTATCTGGGTCTCTGCTTTCAATTCTTTTTTTTTTTGAGAGAGAGAGAGAGAGCAAGAGCTCATGCAAGTGGGGTGGGGGATGCAGAGGGAGAGGGAGAGAGAGAACCTTAAGCTGAGTGTGGAGCCCAATGCGGGGCTTGATCTCATGACCTGATCATGATCTGAGCCAAAATCAAGAGTCGGATGCTCACTGAGCCACGCAGGCGCCCCTGCTTTCCATTCTTTTGAGTATATATCCAGAACTGAAATTGCTGGATCACATACATATTGCTTTTTGTTTCCAAAATTTTTTATTGTAGTGAAATACAACATGAAATTTTCCATGGTAATCATTTTTAAGTGTACAGTTCAGTGGTATTAAGTATATTCGTTTGTTGTGCGATCACTACCATTCATCTCCAGAACTCTTTTCATCTTGCAAAACTGAAACACTCTAGGGTGCCTGGGTGGCTCAGATGGTTAAGCGTCTGCCTCCGGCTCAGGTCATGATCTCAGGGTCCTGGGATCGAGCCCCACATCGGACTCCCTGCTCCTTGGGAGCCTGCTTCTCCCTCTGCCTCTCTCTCTCTCTCATGAATAAATAAATAAAATCTTAAAAAAAAAAACAAAAAAACTGAAACACTCTACCCGTTAAACAGGGACTCCCCACCCCCTCCAGCAGCCTGCAGCAGCCACCAAGCTACTTTCTCTCTCTATGAATCTGACTACCCGAGGAACCTCAGGTGAGTGGAATCATACAGTATTTGTCTTTTTGTGACCGGTTCATTTCACTTAGTATCATGTCCTCAAGGTTCATCCATGTGGTGGCATATAACAGAATTTCCTTCTTTTTTTGAATAATATTCCACGGTGTGTGTGTGTATATATATATATATATATATATATATATATATATATATATATACCACATTTTGCTTATCCATTCATCTGTCAGTGGACAGTTGGGTTGCTTCTGCATTTTAACTATTATAGATATTGCTTCTTAATATATTATGAACAACTTTTCCTATGAATAACCAAATTTCCCTAAGGCTTTTTTTTAGTGGCTGCTTTATAATATGTCAAATGGCTGTCCCACAATTTAGTTGACTAATCCCTGATAGTTGGAAATTTGCTTATTTCTAGCTTTTTGATATTATATTAGTGCTGGAAGAGTACCCTTGTGAATAACACCTTTGCATGCCTGATTATGACCTTCAGATAAGAGTATGCACAGTGTTTAGGCTTTTGGTACACACTGCTGGGCCCTTGTTACAAGCAGCCGCCCTCCCCTCCACCTCCCTAAGCCTGGGCAGGGTGCTGCACAGGCCTCCGCCCCTCAGGATTGGGGAACACCATGATGTCCAGACATCCCTGCACCTCCTAGGTGTGAGCACCATATGGGTCCTGTAATAGATGCAGTTAAGGCCTCACACCTGCTTACCTATGATGGGGTCCTTAGGTGGAGCTCTCCCCAGGAGGTCAAGTTGAACCTTTGTGTCATGTGGCAAATGGGTCTTTGCCAGGGAAAATTTGGTTCAACAGAGATATGTTCCAACTGACTCAAACCAAAGGGGGGCGATTTATGAGAAGGGAAATGGAGATCAGAAGGCCTGAAGACAAGGCCACTTGGGCTTCACAATGGTCTAGAACGAAGAACTGAAAAGTCAAGTGTTCAGATTCCTTCTCTATCCCTTCTAGAGTGATCTCTGTCACACCTGCTTCTCTCACTGCATCCCCTCAGTCTTCTCTCTCTCTTTCTGTGCAGACCAGGTTACAACATGCCATGTGGATCACTGGTCCCAGACCCCAGTACCTGCTTGACTTTCTGCTTCAGCACCATCATGAGGAATAGCAGTCTCTGGGTCCCAATCCCAAATTCCTGGAAGGTGGCTCTATCTAGAAGAGGTGCATTTACCTGGGGAAAGAGGACAGGGTAGCTGAGCCCACACTCCTCACGCAGAATTCATGGCTGGGGGACGGGACAGGAAGATCCATCCAAAGGGATTCCACACCTGTCTGGCAACTTTTTCTTGCACTTCCAGATCTCAGGCTTCAATGGGATCATTCATGGTCAAGAAACTTATGAACAGTACAACCATTCTGCAGGAAAAATGGTGCACTCAGAAGGTTAACTCAAGGGAGAAAATGAGGGTGCTTAGGAAAGAGTGGGCAAATTAAGGGAACCAAGCTGAGATGGTGAAACACTCTGGGACAAGCAACAGGAGAACCAGTCCCACCCATACATGGGTCTGAAGGGGGAGAGGAAGGAAGCTGTCACTGCTGAAACCAGAGAGGACTGAAGCCAGCAGTGGTGGGTTCGAGGGTGAGGGTCCAAACTGCAGGCAGAGCAGAGGAGGCAGAGCAAGAAATAGCCAATTGCTCTCTCCTCCCACCCAACCTGAAGCCAGGGCACAGGGCACTTGGGTGATGAGTTTATAGGGTTCGGCCTCCTGGGTCACAGAGCAGGGCAGAGAAGGATGCCAAGTGGATGCCGCTGGGGTGGCATGATGGAAATTACCTAGCCCGGGTGGTTATGATGTACATTTTCAGAACATGACACGTGTTCCACTCCTGACTTTGTCATCTTACTCCTAGAAATGTAGTTTGAAGATAGGATGCAAATTAGAATTTTTATTTGTACTAACTTTTGGGAGGCAGTATGACTTAATGACAAAGTGTGGACTTCGGGGTCAGAAAGATCAAATTGCAGTCCAGGCTCTCCTCCTTCTTAGCTCTATGGGATTTGGGGGCTCTATCTGGATTGACCTCTCAGAGCCCCATTTTCTTCATCTGTAATACCATTCGTTTCCTGTGGCTGTTGTAATAAATCACCACAAAACTCGGTGGCTTAAAACAACAGAAATCTAGTTGCTCACAGTTCTCAAGGCCAGAAGTCCTAAATCCGGGTGTCAGCAGGGCCATGCTCCCCCGGGAGGCTCTACCAGAGAATCCAGTTCATGCCTCTCTCCCAGCTTCCAGTGACTACTGGAGTCAATCCTTGGTGCTCCTTAGTCTGTAGTTGCATCCTTCCAATCTCTGCCTCCATCTTCACATTGCTTTCTCCTCTGTGTCTGTGTGGTCTCCCTCTGACTCACTCTTACAAGGACACTCATTGGATTTAGGGCCTGCCCAGATAATTGAGAATAATCCTATCCTAAGATACTTAAGTACATTTGCAAAGACTCTTTTACCAAATAAGGTCACAGTCACAGATTCCAGGGATTGGGATGTAGACATATTTTCCCCTGCTTTGGTGTGTGTGTGGCGGGGGAAGACACCATTCAACCCATTTAAGAAACTGGAGGAAGCAGGGTGCCTGGGTGGCTCAGTTGGTTAAGCGACTGCCTTCGGCTCAGGTCATGATCCTGGAGTCCCTGGATCGAGGCCCGCATCGGGCTCCCTGCTCGGCAGGGAGTCTGCTTCGCCCTCTGACCCTATCCCCTCTCATGTGTTCTTTCTCTCTCATTCTCTCTCTCAAATAAATAAATAAAATCTTTTTTATTTTTATTTTTATTTTATTTTATTTATTTGACAGAGAGAGACACAGCGAGAGAGGGAACACAAGCAGGGGGAGTGGGAGAGGGAGAAGCAGGCTCCCCGCAGAGCAGGGAGCCCGATGCGGGACTCGATCCCAGGACTCTGGGATCATGACCTGAGCCGAAGGCAGTCGCTTAACCAACTGAGCCACCCAGGCGCCCAATAAATAAAATCTTAAAAAAAAAAAAAAAGAAACTGGAGGAAGGGAGATTCAGAAACTTGGGGGAGGGGAGCCGGCTGACACATCAGAACAGGTGGTGGTTATTGGGGGAAGCATCATGGAGGAAACAGAAGACAACCCTTCACCCAGAAATAACCAATAGAAGTATTGTTGAGTAAACAGAATGAATTGAAAGGAACTGAGGATGAGCCATAACAGAAGTCTGACATCCCAGACTTGTCTCTCAGCCTCACTGATAGAACCGTAGACTCCACGGTTTGCTGTCTGTCCATCACTGTGCTCAACTCCACTCCTCACCTTTTAACCCAGTTTTGCCTCTGGCTTGTGTCCTGTGTGATGAATGCCTTAAATAGTCTGAAAATGAAAATCAGGGATGTGTGTGTACTGAGAGACTGAATATATAAATAGACAATGGCCAGACCATAATGACAAATGGAACTCTGACCCACAACCTCTGCAGCAACCAGCTTGGGAAGAGAAACCACAAACCTCTGCAGTAATCAGCCCAGAACAGTCAGGACTTGGTCAATGGCCATCAACTTTCCTATTCTTTGCCCCCACATCCAGCTCAGGACTAGCCAGAGAAAGCTGAAGACATCCCAAGCCAATCACATACAGGCGCCCTGCTTCTAGTCAACTGTTTCCAGCTTCCCTTTGCCAACAGCCTCCAGCAGAGCACCCCTGAAGCCCTCCTTTTTTTTTTTTTTAAACTATAAAGCTTTCTGGTTCCAGTGCCTGCCTTTGAGTCTCTGCCAAATGCAAGTGATGGGGGCTGACTCCTTTTTTGCGGCAAGCTCTAAATCGATAGCCTCTGTTTGTTGTCATTGGGGTCTTTATTTCCATTGGGCAGTCTCTCCATTCTGCTCAACTGAGTGCACATAAGCTCCTACTCCTTGGTTATGAGAATCACCAGTGAAGTTGAACCACTACAACCAGTACAGTGCCTGACACATAGTAGATGCTAAATAAATTATTGTCAAGGGAATGAACAGCTCTCTAGGTTAAGCTGAAATTATTGCTGCAACTCCAAGTTCTTAGATGAAGTTTAGGGAAGTAAATCCAGAAGACTTATTTTAGGGAGATTCCAATGAACTCTTTGTTTTTCTGAATTCTTTGAAAGATGGAATTTTCTAGTTAATAGAACTTTCTAGTTGACTCAATCAGAGTGCCTAAGTGCCCTTATGTATGTTCCTCATTGAACAGACCTTAATACTTCTTAAAGAGGCAGATGGCATGCTATTATTTAAAAATAGTGCTGTGAAAAGTCTCAAGTGCCACACAGAATGGGCAGAAGTTGGATGGTGCTGGCTGTGGGGCTATACCCACCTTGGGGGCTATTGTTGAACTAAATGCCCAATTGGAGCTTGTGTATTATGTATTATGTATTACCCATAATGTGTATTGTGTATTGCCCATAAAATGGAATGCAGACTACTCTCATTACCCACCACCCCCCGTCTCCCCCATGGAGTTCCTTGGTTGTTTAGATGGTGGGTAAACAGGCTGTGGGGCTGTTAGGTTGTTATCGAGGAGAAAGGTTGGAGGCAGCAGAGGTGAGGAAGGCAGAGGACCTGCAGGAAGGAGCCTCAGAAGAGGCTCCCGAGAAGCTGCTGTGCCCAGGAGATGTTGGGACCACAGGACCCTCCACTTCTGTTAACTATGTAAGGTGGTAGACACCATTTCCAAAGCACAGAGAAGACAATTTCCTTGAAAACAGCAAAAAGTTTTTTGACTCTGCCCTTTTAACAAAAAATTCAAAACATCCTTTCAAGCTCTGTTTAGCTCTGTTTATAGCTGTGTTTAGAAAAGCTGAACAAATGAAATTTACTTAACACTTCAAACGCAGGGCTTTTGGTTGATCACTGTATATCCTATGTTTTGAATACAATTTTGAATTTCACAGCAGCAGGAGTTTTGCCATGAGAATTTATTTACCACAAAAGCCAAAGACTGTTCTTGTCTCCATCTCTCTTTACTTTCCTTCCCCTTCTCCCTCTTCCCATTGTCCCATGCGTGTACTAAAGTTCTCTTCATTTCCCTTGCCGACCCATACCCGTTCTTGTTGCAGTCTTTGCACATGCTCTTCCCAACGCCTGGAATGCCCTCTTCTTTCAGTCCATCTGGTGAGCCAAACAATACTCTAAGACTAAATACAAGAGGGGGTTCTGGGAAGATGGAGCATTGGAAGCACTAGGAATCTGTCTCCCCACCTAGACAACAATTGCACTGGAAGAATCTGTCTGATGTAACTATCTTGGAACTCTGGAGTCTGTTTAAGGCTTGTAAATTCCAGGGAAAGACTTGGACAGTAAATTGTAGTGAATTTTGATCAATTTTAGCTCTTAGTACAGTAGCAGCTGCCCACCCCCCACCCCCCATCCCCAGCCACATGGCAGGCAGCTGTGCGAGTGTTCCTGGAGCAGAATGCACACAACTTGCAAGAGCCAGAGCAGGCAAAAAGAATCCTGTTCTCCAAATATCTGTGCTCTGACACTGACTGCTGCTTCTGATCACAGAAGGTGCAGAGAGGTGGCTGCCATGGCTGTCACACCTCCCGCCATAGCTGCAAGCCCCTCCCCCTCCAGCTGAAGTGACTTGCTGGGAATTTTACTGGCTAGTGCCCACCGCCCTTCATTTTTCTCTTTTTTTCCTTTTGGGAGACAGACATTAATGACTAAGACGTTAAAAAATTTTTTTTTTCAAGGGAAATTAGAAAATGAAAGCATGTGCCTAGAAAAGACCTGAGAAGATGTTAAGTTTATACTTCAGGCTGATCCTCAGCACAAAGACAGCCTACAACAATCAAAACAACAAAACCAGTAACTAAAAATAATAACAAAACCCAGCAAACCCTGGGGAAGGAGGAGAATCTGATTTCTAGAGTTACCAGATTATTAGATTCAAATGTCCAGTTTCCAACAAAAAAAATCACAAAGAAACAGGAAAGTGTGGCCTATTCAAAGGGGAAAAAAAAAAAAATCAACAGAAAGTGTCCCTGAAAAAGACCTAACGGCAGATATACTGGGTGAAGACTTTAAAACACCTGTCTTAAAGATGCTCAAAGAACTAAAGGAAGACGTGGAAAAAGTGAAGAAAATTATGTATGAAATAAAAATGCCAGTAAGATGAGAGAAAACTTAAAAATCAAGCAAAAAGAAAGTCTGGAGCTGAAAAAAGCAATAACTGAAATGAAAAATTCACTAGAGGGATGCAAAGGCAGATTTGAGCAGGCAGAAGAAAGGATAAGTGAACTTGAAGATAGGACAACAGAAATTGCTTCCTTACAGATATGTCCTGGCCCCTGGAGTGAGGAGAGAACAATGGATGGTGTGGCCTATGTGGGCAATACAGGGCCGGAGACATCCCCTGAAGTTTTCCCCAAAGTGACCCTGTTGGAGTGTGAAAATAGCTGAGAGAGAGAGAGAGAGGGAGAGAGAGAGAGTATCACTGCTGTATCCTGCCCATGTCAGGAATGTGGCTGATTTCTAGAGTACTGTGATGGTTAATTTAATGCATCAACTTGTCTAGGCCATGGCGCCCAGATATTTGTTCAAACATTATCCTGGATGTTTCTGTGAGGGTGTTTTGGGATAAGAATAACATTTAGGGATGCCTGGGTAGCTCAGTCGGTTAAGCGTCTGCCTTCGGCTCAGGTCATGATCCCAGGGTCCTGGGATCGAGTCCCGCATCGGGCTCCCTGCTCCGCAGGGAGCCTGCTTCTCCCTCTGCCTCTGTCTTTCTCTCTGTCTCTCATGAGTAAATAAATAAAATCTTAAAAAAAAAAAAAAGAAGAACATTTAAATTGGTGGATTTTGAATAAAGCAGATTACCCTCCATAATGTGAGTGAGCTTCATCTAATAAGTTGAAGGCCTGAATAAAACAAAGACTGATCTCCCCTGAGCAAGAAGGAATTCTACCAGCAGATGGCCTTTGGACTTGAACTGTAACTCTTGCCTGGGTCTCCAGCCTGCTGGTCTACCCTGCAGATTTCAGACTTGTATCCCCATAATCATATAAGCCAATTCCTTAAAATAAATCTCTGTCTCTCTCCCCGTCTCTGTATACACATCCACACAGACACATACACATGTATATATATGTATATACATTGGTATATACATAACCTGTTGGTTCTGTTTCTCTGGAGAACCCTGACCAATACAAGTACCGTCCATGCCAGGAAGTCAAGATGGAAACCCATCAACCACGGCAGAATGTCAGAGGCCCCATCTGAAAAAGTATTTGTCGACTCTTGGCAAACATGGTAATTATCCAAAAGTAGGAGGCCAGTTCAGGATGCAGCAGAATGCCATCCCCAACTGCTTCCACTAACCCCTCACCCCCACAAATCCATTTAGGGACTGATCCTTTCTTTTTCCTGCATTTTGTCTCTCTCACTGCTACCACCCTCGTCTGAGCCATCCAGAGAAATCCCCCGCCCACCACACAGGGCCCTTGACGGCCTCACCACTGCCAACTTCCAGCTTTGATCTCTGCCATTCCCCATGTCTGCCCAACGTGCCTGCTGACAGAACTCTTAACCACTGCTTGTATGCTTCATGCTTTTTTATGCTTCTGTGTTTTTCAGTCACCTAACAAATCTCTAAAGAGGATGCCCTTGTGAATGCCCCTGTGCTAAGGTCTGACCCTATAGGTCCAGACCTCAGGCACTCTAGTCTTGGGGGAAGACAGGCTTGGAAGCACATGGGTGCAAGCCCAGGTTGGCAGTGCCTGAGAGAGACCCGAACAGGCTACAGAGGGGGGCGGGGCAGCACGGGGTCCAGGAGCATCACACAGGGTGGGAACATCATCATGTCACCCACACTTCCCTCTGCTACCCATGTCTCTTCCCCAGGGAACTTGTCTCACAGCTCAGGATCAGCTACATCTCATCTCTGCTCAGAAGAGCCTACTGTGGCCTCGCGGCTCTCTCCAGAGGGCATTCTCTCTCCCTAATAGTTCATATTTACCACCTTCCTCACTTACCACATCGAGTAGTAATACCACCAAAACTTGCTTGTCAAGCGTTCACTCCGTCTGAGGGGGTGCTTGCCCTGCAACCCCCCTGCACAGCAGGTATCACCCACCGCTCGCAGGGGTGACTTCTCTTGCTCGGTGTCTCACAGCTCATGAGCTTGATCATTGAAAACCTCCGTGCGGGCGCCTGGGTGGCTCAGTTGGTTAAGCGACTACCTTCGGCTCAGGTCATGATCCTGGAGTCCCGGGATCGAGTCCCGCATCGGGCTCCCTGCTCGGCAGGGAGTCTGCTTCTCCCTCTGACCCTCCCCCCTCTCATGTGCTCTCTCTCATTCTCTCTCAAATAAAATAAAATAAAAAAATCTTAAAAAAAAAAAAGAAAGAAAACCTCCGTGCTGAGCACGCTTCCTGGCACAGGGCAGATAGTAAATGTTTGTCAAATGGAACCACAGTACATTATTTATTTATTTATTAAAAAGAAAATTTTTTTAAAGATTTATTTATTTATTTATTTGACAGAGACAGCAAGAGCAGGAACACAAGCAGGGGGAGTGGGAGAGGGAGAAGCAGGCCTCCTGCTGAGCAGAGAGCCCGATGCGGGGCAACCACAGTACATTTTTTAAAGTGCATGGCTTTGCAAGCCGAATGGAAGGGAATAAAGTAAACTGGAGGTATTTGTCAGGAAAGGCTTCAAGAGCAGAGCCCATGATTTTTCTTTTGCCATCACTGACATTTCTCACTGTCTGGGGGAGGGCCGGAGAGAGAAGCCAGATTGTCCCTTCATTGGTTCAGGTCACAGCCCCTTGCAGCCACCAGCCAAAACAGTGTGACACACGGCAGCTCCAGAATCGCCCAGGTGAGAAGCTCTCCCTGGCTCCGTGGCCCTCTCCCTCCTGCGCGCCAGCTGGGGTCTCTCCTGGCTGGGGCTAGCACTGCTGAATGCCAGACATCTGCAGACAGGATTTGCAAACAACTGGCTCAAGGTTCTGAGCTATTGTGATCTCATCCAAATGCCTGAATGTGGGGGGCAGGCTTGTTTTCCTAGGCTACCAGCTCCGGGGGTGATGGGGTGGGCGTGGGGCTGGGGGTGGAAATAACACTAGACTTGGGTCCAGAGGCCTAGGGTTGGTTCTCAGCCCTGCCACTTTGCAGATAAATGATGCTGAACCTCAGTGTCCTTTGCTATAAAATGGAAATGTTGACCGTTCCTACCTCACAGGGTTGTTATGAGAAGTAAGACGATACATGTGGGACATGCTTTTGACTGCTTTTTGCTATAATGTGCAAGAGATTGCCAGTAATTCAAAGAAGCCCGAGTTCCTCAAGCCACAGTCTCAGGGCAATGTACCCACCACGGCGAGTACGCCCTTAATAGCAAATGCCAAGCTGTCTAGACAACCCAGTCGGTTTATCTGAGTTCATTACTGAGATCCACATAACAGAGAAACTACTTGTTGAGCTGATTTGGACCAGTTATTTATAGAGGCCCCTTGGAACTAGACCAGGATCTGGAGGCAGAAATTCTGGAAATGAATCCTAGATCCCCAATTTCTGTTTGTGTAATGTAAACACTGTTTCTCAGCTCTAAAATTGGACTACAGGGGCGCCTGGGTGGCTTAGTCGGTTAAGTGTCCGACTCTTGATTTCTGCTGAGGTCTTGATCTCAGGGTCATAAGATTGAGCCCCACATCCAGCTCTGTGCTGGGTATGGAGCCTGCTTAAGACTCTCTCTCCCTCTCTCCCTGCCCTTGGCATCCCCCCCACTCCCAGTAGCACATGCACGCGCGCTCTCTCTCTCTCTCAAAAAAAAAAAAAAAACGAAGAAAAGGGACTATAATCTCTGCTTTGCCTGTGCCCTGTGACCCAGCACGGCTGCTCCTGAACGATCTCCCAGGGAAATTCTCTTCAGGGGACAGAGAAGGGGATGTGTAGGAGGATATTCCTGGTGGTGGTGTCCATGCCAGCAGGGAGCAAAGGCACGGAAGGGTTTCCCTGCCAGAGGAGCGGACCAGTAAGCTGTGGGGGCTGCAGCTATGGGATTCTGGCAGCAGGCAGAGGCCGTGGGCTAGACAGCAACGTGGGCGACTCTGCAAAACGGTGTTGGCTAAAAACGTAAGAAGCAGAACACAGGTATCACAATACCATGGACATACACACAAAACACAAGCACACACAAAGCAAGAGAACATACTTTACAAGAACACATACGTATTTACAGATGTATCAAAAGTGTTAGAATAGATGCCTATGAGAGGAGAGGAAGAGGAGCAGAGATTAGCGGTGGGGGTGGGGGATCAAAGCAGAAAAGAGCATCCCCCGGACCAATGACAACAACGGGCTGTTAACCAAGAGGCACGATCAACTCAACTTCCCGCATCAGAAGTTAAAAAGAAATCCCACCTCGAGGTGCTGTCGGAATTATACAAATGTCCATAAAGGTCCCTGGCACGGTGCAGGGCACATGGGGCATGGCCAGCAATGGCAATGTTTTTATTATTCGCTCATTGAACACCCAATCTACCAAGTATCTACTTTGTGCTGGAAGCTGTGCAAGGAGCTGTGGCAGAAACTGAGTGTCTCTCAGGGGCTGGAGCGCAGTATGGGGGTAGAACAGCATCGGGAGAGGGGAGCCCTCACCCGGGGTCGCAGAGATCATGCTGTCAGACCCCCTCACTTTCCAAACAAAGGCTGGAAAAAGTGACTTTCCCAAGGTAACACAGCAAATTATCGACGGAGTTAAGGGCAACGGTCCAGGACTCCAGGGCTCTTTCTAGAACTTTATCCAAGTGAGGACCTCGGAATCCTAGACCACTGGAAGGCTTGTATGTCTTGTCCTGTCTTTTACCCCAACAATTCTCCCTGAGGCCCCTCTCTTGTTTATATACCCAGGTGTGTGTGTGTGTGTGTGTGTGTGTAATGGCAAAGTGAATAGACTCTTTTAAAACCGCAGGTTGGTAGCTAAAACCTTTGAGGTCTATGGGGAAAAAATAGAAAGGTTCTGAACCTGGCAGGGCTGCAGCTCCAAGCATCCCTCCTGTTCTCCGTCCTCCGGGCCTTTGCCGGTAGCGGGGCCCTGTCCAGTCTCGCAATCAGAAACAACCTCCACTCCGGCCCTCCAAACTGGCCCAATGTCCAAACTGACATCAATATTTACTATTAAATCTTCCCACCTAAATGCCACTCTGAGGAGGGCAAGACATGTCCCTGTAACCCCCTTCTTTCCTTTCTCACCCTTTAACTCGTCTCTAAAACAGCCTGTTCCCTACAAATGGCAAGAAGGCCTCCCGAGGAGGAGTAAGGACGGTTCTAATGGAGTGCAGCTCTCTGAGATTCAGTGGAGGGGCGGGGAGAACTCTGGGTCAAGCTCATGGGATGCTGTGTCCAGGGATGTGAGGAGGTGGTTAGAGAAGCCCAGAGAAGGAGGGAGGACATGGCAAAGGGGAGGAACAGGTCCCTGAAGACTCTGCCAACCTCTTGCCAGCCTTGATTCATGGGGCTATCACAGCCCTTCCTACGATTTCAGGAAAACTCTGAAGTTTTCCCACGACTCCAAAATGAGATTGGCAAGGAACTGAATAACGCCCTGATTTTCCAAGAAAAGCTCGGTTAGTTTCATGTCAGATTTGAATAGAGATGAAGAGGAAAGAATTCTGTCTGATGGGAGCTCTCCATTTCTGGGGGACTTGGCGTGGCCCTGAGCTGGGACAGTAGTATTGCTGAGGAGGAGTGTGGCTAACATTTGATGAGCACTTACTCTGTCCCAGCACTTACTCTGTCCCAGAGCACTTACTCTGTCCCAAGTTACCTGGGATAGGCCCCTACTACATCGTTTCATTTAGTTCTCATACAGCAACCCTGTGAGCCAGGCACTGGTAAGTGCCCAGTTTTCTGATAAGATGTAGAGAGTTAACGAGTTGCCCCAAATCATGCTGCTGGGAAGTGGTGGGAGCAGGATTTGAAGCCAGATTGTCTCTCCCTGGTCCACGGGCCTAACTGCGAAACGAACCAGCAGCTAAACCATAGTTTGGTCACTAGGGATCTCCCAGCATATGGCTGAGAACATGCGATAAACAAACCCTGTCTACTCAGGGCGGGAATCCAAGTGCCTGTCACCTACTGCTCATTTTCGCTGAAGTGTATTTCTTAGGGAAATGCCTTCTAGGAAATCATCAGTCAACAGCCTCTGTAGCATACTTTTGCTTTGTATATTCTCAGTATTATCTCTAATATTTTATGGTGTGGTCTCTGCTAATGAACAGCAGAGGGTATCACGGGGTTATACACATCTCCTTTATTATAATCGATATTCAGCTCTCTCAGTGGCACTGCCCCTTATGGAAGGTTTGAATGACATCGTTATAAGATGTTTAAAGAGATTTTAAAGCACAAAGACTACATAAAAGCCACCACCATTACTAGAAGACACTCTGTAAACCACAGCCCAGTTTAGACAATACCGACAGGACCCGGCAAGGATTTCTGTTTACTGGCTGAAGTGGCGCCACCGTGTGGCAGGAATGGAAACACCGTTCACAATTTACCCCAGCTTTGAAGTGGTGTCGTGATTGATTTTTTTTTTTATTCCAGTGAGTTGCATTATTTTAAAGTTGTATACATAAAGTCAGGCTTTATTGTTATCTCATATTACACTATTTCAAATTATCAGGGAGCCTGTAAAGTACAAGGTGAGTGACCCATAGATCGCTGTTCAAAATTGCTCAAACCATGTGAGGTAGATGGAAATTCTGATAACCGGACATTAGGTGTATCACAGAGAGGCCTTGGTTGCACCCAATCTAACGGATCCTCAAAAATGTGGTAACAAACTGACTTAAAGTAGCACTCTGAAATTGAACCAAAGAACCTCGGGATCTCTGGGCCAAAAAGAATGTGTCGGACAATATGGTGACCCTTCGGGAAGGTACATGTTAATCATGTTAATTTAGTCATGGTCACAAGCTTGCTCTGGCTCAGTAGGGTGTCTTCAAATTAGTGTGATGTGAGAATGCATCCTGGATGGATTTCCCTGGTCAAACTCTTTGAGTTCTGGGAATACCTGTTGGCAACCTTGCTTGTCTCAAAGTGTGGTTGTGAGGGTTAATGAGCTTATATAGATCAGTGCACAGCACAGGGGGCCGTCAGTGCTTTTCGGTTGCTTTCCCTTTTACTATTTGAAATGTGCTTTGTGAATTACAAAGTGATAAATGTACAAATGTCATTGACAAATGTTCCTTGTTAGAATGAGGTAGGCGGTACTGGTCCAATGGGAGAGACGAGTGTCAAACACTAAGGTGCCTATGACTCACCAGGGGATCTTGTTAAAATGCGTTCTGTGATTCTCTATGTCTACATTTATCTGTCTACCCAGTGCCTCCACCATTGACCTTCTATGTGGCATTGCTATCTATTTCATATCCCTCTCCCCTGTCAGTCATCTACCTACATATCCTAAAAGCTGTCTGTATCCAGGGGTCTGTCCCTTTAACCTTTCTCAGATAACTCTGTTAACTGTGAATAATTAGAAAGTGAATATTGGCCAGGCGTTTCTTTTATTTCAAACCTAGATTGCTCTAAAAGCCATCATTTTATTGGCCCGTCTGCAGATACTCATCATCTTTGATGGGTACCTTTGTATTGTCTCCGGGGCATCCCTGGGAAGCACTGATCTCCCCATAGACCTGGAAGTTGTGTGTGATTTTTTAAACGCGAAATTCTTGACATCAGCTCCTTTTGTCATTATTATTATTATTATTTTAATATTTTATTTATTTGACAGAGACACAGCCAGAGAGGGAACACAAGCAGGGGGAGTGGGAGAGGGAGAAGCAGGCTCCCCGCAGAGCAGGGAGCCCGATGTGGGGCTCGATCCCAGGACCCTGGGATCATGACCTGAGCCGAAGGCAGACGCTTAATGACTGAGCCACCCAGGCGCCCCTCCTTTTGTCATTATTTGTCCTTTTCTCATATAATCTTAAAAAAAATCTGACTGAGGTTTCTGTGTTGTTGAATTCTGTGAGGTTTTTGCTAACCCAGAGCATACACATGCACACTCTCATTAAGGTTCTTGCCCACTGAAATTGGCAAAGGGGCGGAAAAGAACTGGGGCCTAAGGACCCAGTGGGGATGAAGGTTTCCATTGGGAAGTGGTCTTTTATAACCCATCACACCTAGGAGGTGGGACAAGGCCATTATTTTTGTGTCTTGAGAGTACCTTCAAGTGAATGTCAGATTAGTCATGAGTTAAAAGGACAGATTTTTTTTTTCACATGCCATGAATTCCTCATTCACTGGCTTAATCAAATATCTAGTGTATCCACACGTGAGTTTAAAAAGTTTTTAAATGAGTGTATTTGTCAGGGTTCTCTAGAGAAACAGAAGCAATAGAATATATATAGATATACAGAAAGAGATCTATTATAACGAATTGGCTCACAAGATGATGGAGGCTGAGAAGTCTGTCTGCAAGCTGGAAGTCCAGGAAAGCTGGTGATGTAGCTCCAGTCCAAACCTGAAGGCTTGAGAACCAGGGGTATTGATGTTCTTGGACAGAAGACGGATGTCCAGTTCAAGCAGAGAACAAATTGACCCTTCCTCCGCCTGTTTGTTCTATCCAGACCCTCAGTGGATTGGAGGATGCGCAATCTTCTTTACTCAGTCTATTGATTCAAACGCTAATCTCTTCCAGAAACATCCTCACAGACACACCAGAAGTAATGTTTTACCACCTACCTGAGCATCCCTTAGCCCAGTCAAGTTGATGCATAAAATTAACCATCACAATGGGGCAGGGAGCACATTTTTTATACTTGGGTTTCAATTTTTTGTATTTAAATACTTTTTCACATACTGTTTCTCTTTAAAGGTTTGGAGTTTGTTACAACAAATCCCACTAAATCAATTTTTGAGGCCTGGCCTGTGAGTTTCCTTATTTTAAGCAATATTTAGTCCAGGTAAGAGCCAATAGAACTGAAGAATGTGGGGCTGCCAGGCCAAGTCTAGGTACTAGTCCCTGTCATTTCTTTAAAACCTGGGTCTCTTTTTCATTGAGATGTGAAATCTTCTGATGTCTATTTAAAGTTTGTTGTCCTTAAGAACTTTGATTTTGAATAAGAATATTACTTTAAGGGGCGCCTTAAAGTCGGTTAAGCATCTGACTCTGATTTTGGCTCAGGGCATGATCTCAGGGTCCTTGGATCAAGCCCCGTGTTGGGCTCTGTGCTCAACGCCGAGTCTGCTTAAGATTCTCTCTCTCCCTCTCTCCCCCACACGCACACTCTCTCTCTCTCTCTCACAAAAAAACAAAAACAAAAACAACAACAACAAAAATTTTAACCTGACCACCATGTTCTGCTGTTTCATATTAATTTGAAGCAGAGCAAAACTCTGGGATTACTCAATACAAACAATGTACTCTTCAGGATTCTCTAAGTAGAGGAACTTTCTTGGCCTTTACATAGCAAAAGTTGATGTTTCCAGTCTTCCAACTCATGGTTACCCTTAACGTGATACAGGCACGAAGGCCATCCCAAAGAAAAAGAAGGAAAGCTGCTATCCATGACAGGTCTCGTGTTAGGCACCTGGGTGCATAAATAAAAGCAAGATCCCTGTCTTGGAGGACCTCAAAATCTATTGTGGGAGATGAACTATTAATGAAATCAATCATAATCTAGTTAGGGTTCACGTATATGACAATAAAGGAGGGTAAATGTGCAATGGAGGGAGGGATGTGTTCTTGTGGGAAAGAGGAAGGATGAGGACTGAGGAAGACTTCATGGAGGTTGTGGGTTTTAAAGTGGGGTTTGGAGGATGTTGGGGTATACTAGGCAGAGATGCATGGAAAGAACATCCTAGATGGAGTCACAGCTAAACAAAAGGCATGGAGTAAGGACAAGGTCTGGGAATGCTGAGTAGTTCAGTGTGATTACGGCATAGGATCCCTGGGGTGACATGATGGTGTTGAGGAGCAAGAATTGCTCTCCCCTTCAAGGGTCCTTCTAGTTGGACTCAGAATCAAATTGACACGAGACAGAGTTACAGGGGGAAATCAGATTTAATAGTCTACATATGAGGAATCCACACAGACATGGATATTCCAAGGACAGTCAGGCAAAATGAGGTATATACCTGAACTATCTGTTTAATATTACATAATATGAAACAACTATCAGGTATATATCGGAACCATTCTGAACTAAGGAGAAGTGGGATAAGAGTCTGGGACTTTGGAGGAAAGGAATGCAATTCACAGGGCAATAAGAAGAACAGCAGATGTTTGGTAAATTAGATGTATGTTCTGTAATAAAGGTGGATCACGCAGATAAAATTTACCTCTGCTAAAAGCGCTTATTCTGGGAAAACCCCTCAATTTAGATTCTTCTATGTAGTTAAAGGGGGGGGGCAAAAGTTTCTCTTGAGCCTGCAGGGTCTTGATTGCTTTCAGCTCAAAATAACATTCATGTCAGAGTGGCCCATCTTGGGGTGGCCTGCCTTCGACCCTACAGTGGGTACTGGAAAAGCAGGTGAGGGCCAGAATTAGAAGGCCTTGGCCACTGGTGTGAGGGGTTAGATTTGTTCCTATCAGCCATGCACCTATGGAAGGCTTTTGAGCCCCTCTTTCAGCTGTTATATTGGATGAGCACTATTCCTTGGCCTTCTGTCTCTAGAAGTAAGCCACTGCTCTTCTGTTGGGTCCTCTGTTTCTTCTGGGTCCTCAGATCCCCTTAGCTCTACATAGCTCCTAATGTTTGGTTCAGGTTTCAAGGCTTTGAAAACTGTCTGGATTTGGTGGAATTATTATTATTATTATGTTTTTTAAGTAGGCTCCATGCCCAGTGTGGAGCCCAACAAGGGGCTTGAACTCACAGCCCTGAGATCAAGACCTGAACTGAGGTCAAGAGTCGGAAATTTAACTGACTGAGCTACCCAGGTACGCCTGGTGGAATGATCTTTTTAAGAAAAAATTTTATATTCTCTCTCTGGCCCTATGCACTGTAGGCAAATGGCACTGATGTTTTAGGTTTGGGTCAGCTTTGTCTGTTCTCCCCTCAGGGAAGGAGGATTAGATATTCAGCATTTTCGAGTTTTATGTTCAGTTCTTAAGGATTTGTAGTCACCACCGAGTAAGTGTCAGAGCTGGTTGGTGATCTTTCTGTTCTACCAGGGGTACCTGACTAGATTAAAGACAGAGCTGAGACAAAAACTCTGGTCTTTTGACTTCCAGTCCAGGGCTCTTTCTAATGTGCTCCAGCTTCTGGCACTGCTTAGCCAGCTATGGGCCGGACCAAATGTACGGCTACCTCAGACACACAGGGCCCTGACTGAGAGAGCTGCAGCTAAGAAAAGTCCAAGTTCCCAGAATGGAATTCTGTACCTCAAAGCAGCCAACATGGTTTTATGTCTTTTGATACTTCTTCCTTCTGTGAAATGGGAGCAGAGCCTACCTAATAGCTCAGCTGCCGCTGAGAGCGGGGAATGGAGTGTGATGGGGTTATTTGTCTTGTGATGGGTGAGGGACAACAGATCTCTGTTCCAGTCCTATAATCTTTTAAAAAAAGATTTTATTTATTTATTTGAGAGAGAGAGAGAGCGACAAAGAGCATGAGAGAGAGCAAGCACGGGGGGAGGGCAGAGGGAGAGGGAGAAGCAGGCTCCCCGCTGAGCAGGGAGCCCGATGCAGGGTTCCATCCTAAGACCTAGGGATCATGACCCGAGCCCAAGGCAGACGCTTAACGGACTGAGCCACCCAGGCGCCCCCAGTCCTATAATCTTAGAGTCAGAGTTGGAAGGAAACGTGGAGGTGATTTGTGGTGACAGGCAGCCTCATGCAGTCCAGAGTACGGAATACGCCCTAGAACCGCGGCAGAGCTTCCTGCCTTTGGAAGTATTCAAGCTGAGAAAGCATATTCAAGCTGAAGAGATGCTGCTCAAAAGGGGCGTTCTGCACAGAACAGGTGGCTGGACGGGCGGCTCCACGCTTCGGGCTCCTCTAATACCGGCTCAGGCGAGGCCGCAGGGCAGCTGGGCGGTGTTAACCCTGGGAGGTCAGAGATCTTCCATAGCGTGTACGTCACGAGTCCCAGTAACAACAACAACCATCATCGCCATTTACTGCTCACAGCGCCAGGCACTGTACATACCAAGTTACCTCATTTCAGATCTAGGATCGTGAAAGGTACGTTGAATGATCGCTCATAAACCTCTATTTCTTAGACGAGGAAACATAGGTTTAAAATTGTGCCCACGATCTCCTTGGGAGGGAGCCTAGATCAACTTTAGGGTTTATTAGATTCTTGTTTCCTTCTTTTCTTTTTCCTTCCTTTCTTTTCCCTCAGCTCCAGCTTCTATCTTGCGCCGAAACAGGAGAAGGGAGTGGCCTCGGAGCTCGGTTTCCCGCCGCCTCGGGAGCCGCAGGGAGACCCACAGCAAGGGCAGCCGAGTGGGGACGCCCCCCAGTGGGCTGGACCCTGGGAGCTATTGGTGCGTGCGGGGCGGGGCGGGGCGGGCGCTCCCGTGGGCGGGGCCAGGGGCCGGAAGTCCCGCGAGCCGGGCCGCTGTCCCTGACGCAGCGACGCGTGGGCCTGGGCTTGGCGGCCTTGTCTCGTCCTCGCGAACTCCCATCCCCCCATCCTTCCAGCCGCCGCAGCCGCAGCCGCAGCCTCCCGGGACGATGGTGGCCCGCCTGCTGCTGCTGCGCGCCTGGCCCCGGGGCCCTGCGGTTGGCCCGGGACCCCTGTGTCGGCCCCTTAGCTCAGGCTCGGGGTCCCGCGAGTACCTGCAGCTCAGCATCGTGCCCACTATGCACTTCCAGGACAGCCTGCCCAGGTGAGCCCGGCCTCCCGGTCCCCGTCGCCCGCTGGGATCGGCCCCAACCTTCACACCAGTCACTCACGACTCTTGTACTGAACCCGTTCCCACCCCCCAAACTCCTACCTGGGACGCTGTCGCAACGCGAAATCTAGAAATCCTTCACTTTGAGAATCTCCTGGCACAGGAATCTCAGAACTTTGGCATTCCCTACCAGCACCCCCCCCCCCCCCCCCATTGCTTGCTCAGATTCTCTCTCCAGTAACCCAGCTTCCATCCAGATACCGGAGAGTCCCTCACATTTCTTCCTGAAAAATGCCCACCCTGCATATCTCCAGCACCACCCTTACCCCTCCAACTAGGGTGTCCCCTGATGTACTTTCATGACTGCCCCCCCCCCCGCCCCCGTTCCTGCCCAGAATATGGACAGGCCAATTCCTGATACATAGTAGTTACTCTCCCTCAACTTTTCCCAGCACTCCATCTTCAAGCCAGTTGCTCAGCCCCACTCACCATGCCTCCAATACTCTGCTCTTTTAGCAGCCCATGGGTCACCCAGCACACTCTCAAGTGCTCACCTTACCCTCCTCCAACCTCATCACTCCGAGTCCTGTCTTCACCTGGAGGCCTTCACGTTCCAAAACTTCAAGTACCCCCGAGGTTTCTCTCCCTAATATATCCTCCCTAACACACATTATCTTCTGCAGATTCAGCCCCCTCGCAGAATTCTAGACGCTCCCCTCAGTGCCCCTCCCAAACTCTAATTCAGCTTAGATCCAAACCCACCCCCCAAATTTTTCTGTGTTCTTCCTCACCTGAGCTTACTCCCTCCTTCTAACACTTTGCCCAGAGTCGACTTCCCCTATGAAAACAGTTCCAATAAATCTTCCTCTCCTTTTCCCTCATTCAGTATTTTCTTTTCTTTTCCCACCTGGTATTTTCTTTAATTTGACTTCCCAGTTTTCCCAGTCTTTGAACTCCCAGCCTTAATCTGAGCCAGCCAAGGCTCCTTTTCCAATGTTAGAAAACCAGACTTTAACTTCTCTGCTTACTCACCAGTTAGTTCCCGGTGCCAAATCCCAAAATTGTCTCAAAGACCCTTCTCACTTCCTTTCTCACCAAACTGCCACCAGGGATCTCCCAGTCCAGGACCTGGAGGCCAGGGCTCCCCACCCCATGAACAAAACAAAGATTGTGTGTCACAGGCGTCACCCCCAACTACCAGGTTGCTGTTTTTCTCCACATCCAGCAACTGTGTAACCCACTGTCATCTTTGCCCACCCCCACCCTCTCAGGAATGGCATCTGAGGTGATTATTGTGAAATAACAGTGTCCAGACATCTAAAGTGGACTAAAATGAGATTATCTAGCCCCAACCCCACTGCTTAAATTTGGCAGGAGGAAGGGAGAAAAGAAAAGTGCCTCTGGGTGAAGCCTGGAACTTACCTCCTCCTTACCAGCCTGTGTGTGAGCTGAGCCTGTATGTGGGTGAAGGGTGAGAAATGACAGAACCTGTCTTCACTTGCCAAGCCCAGTAGTATTTGACTTTCTGGCAGGCCTGGGCTCTAGTCAGGTTTAATATCAGAGGGATTTTCTCCATTTTAGAATTGGAAAGCTGGGAGTAATACTCAAGATCATTTCCTCCAACCTACAGCACAAAAAATCTGTAGGAATTGAGCTAAAAACAGTAGTACTGAGTCCTCACCCATACATAACTTTGAACAAGGACCACCAGGCCTCCATTACCTTAGCTGTAAATTGGTGGTTAAATAAGATGAGATTCCTTTTATCTCAGATTCTAGACTGGTAAAATGTATTATCTTTGGCACTCATTTTGATGTCCCACTTGGTGAAAAGCCCTGCCTTTGAAGTCTAGTAGAACTTGGTTTCAGATTCTAGATGTGACACTTAGTAACTTCAGGCAATTCAGTTAACTTTGAGCCACAGTTCTTACCAGCGAGGTAGGAATGAAACACTCACTATTGTGAGCAGAGTGAGGTAAGATGCCAACAATAGGGAACTATCCTAATTAGTTTTCCTGGGAAGGACTAGTCCCTTTGTGGTAGTCCAACTGGATCTCCCTCCCTCCCTCCCTCTTCCTGTTCCTGTCATATCACTGCCGCCTTTTTTTTTTTTTAAAAGATTTTATTTATTTATTTGAGAGAGACAGAGAGTGATCATGAGCGGGGGAAGCGGCAGAGGGAGAGGGAGAAGCAGGCTCCCCACTGAGCAGGGAGGCCCACGCAGGGCTCAATCCCAGGACCCGGAGATCACGGCCTGAACCGAAGGCAGACGCTCAACCGACTGAGCCACCCAGGCGCCCCCATCACTGCTGCCTTTTGACCATTTCCCTCTAGGTACCCGTGCACTGTCATTTATTTGTTTTAAGTGTTAATGATTTTTTTCTTTGCTCCTTTTTAGTGTGCTCAAATATACGTCATATAAAATTTAGCATTTTAACTACTTTTATTATTTTATTTTTATTTTTTAAAAATTTTATTATGTTATGTTAGTCACCGTACAATACATCATTAGTTTTTGATGTGGTGATCCACGATCCATTGTTTTCGTATAACACCCGGTGCTCCATGCAGTACGTGCCCTCCTTAATAACCATCACCGGGCTAACCAATCCCCCCTCCCCCCTCCCCTCTAAAACCCTGTTTGTTCCTCAGAGTCCATAGTCTCTCATGGTTCATCTCTCCCTCCAATTCCCCCCTCCATTTTTCCCTTCCTTCTCCTAATGTCCTCCATGCCATTTCTTATGTTCCACAAATAAGTGAAACCATATGATAATTGACTTTCTCTGCTTGACTTATTTCACTTAGCATAATCTCCTCCAGTCCCATCCATGTTGATGTAAAAATTGGGTATTCATCTTTTCTGATGGCTGAGTAATATTCCATCGTATATATGTTAACTACTTTTAGATGTATAGTTCAGTTAGGTGTTACTTTTAAGGGCCATATTTATATACACTGAAGAGTTAACCTCAAAATATAAAACTGCACGTCCTGAGGGGACAAAGGGTGGATCAACCTGACCTACTCATTCACATTATTAATTTGAGAAACATTTATTGGTATGGATTTGGAGACCAATCAGTCATGGTGAGGAGCATACCATACAGTGGGGAAGATTTGACAGGTAAACAGATAGTTAAGATAAAATGTGATAAATGGGAAGCAGCATTTCATGATTGTCATCCTGAAAATAAAGAGCTGCAGTGAGAGGCAAATGAATGTTTATTTGGGATTAAAGAATCACTGTGTGGGGAGCACAAATTCAAGTAAATACCCAAATAGGATTCCTACTTGTAGGGTGAAAGCAACAGGTTTTTATGAGGAAGAGGAAGGGGGCAATTACATGAGTTGAATAAAAGGGGGAAAAATGTTTATGCATGTTTACAAGCCAAACTACTTCGGTTATACGTTAACTGCTGACTTTTTTTTTCCCAGGAAGTCCATAACCATCAGTCTTTTGATCAGGGTGTTTGTTCTTCTGTTGACTTCTCAGTTGCTTAAGACAATTACCGTTTTGTCCAGAAGGTTTTGGCCAGTTCAAACAAAAGCAAGTAAGGCGGTTTCTCCACAATGGCTGCTCCAACTCCATTTTAAAATGGCTCCAGGGGGGGCGCCTGGGTGGCTCAGTTGGTTAAGCGACTGCCTTCGGCTCAGGTCATGATCCTGGAGTCCCGGGATCGAGTCCCGCATCGGGCTCCCTGCTCGGCGGGGAGTCTGCTTCTCTCTCTGACTCTCTCCCCTCTCATGCTCTCTGTCTCTCATTCTCTCTGTCTCAAATAAATAAATAAAATCTTAAAAAAAATAAAAATAAAAATAAAAAAATAAAAAAATAAAAAAAAATAAAAAATAAAATAAAATGGCTCCAGGGATGCCTGGGTGGCTCAGTCGGTTAAGCGTCTGCCTGCCTTCGGCTCAGGTCATGATCTCTGGGTCCTGGGAATGAGCCCCACATCAGGCTTCCTACTGAGCAGGGAGTCTGCTTCTTTCTCTCTCTCTCTCCTTCTGCCCCTCCCCACCACACATTCTTTCTTTCTCCCAAATAAAGAAATAAAATTTTTAAAAAAGAAACTTAAAAAATAAATACATAAAAGACCTAGTGGGAGTGGCTAGTGAAGAGTAATAGCTAGTCGGGGCCAAACTGGATGTTGCTGAGCTGATGGAAGGAAATAGATAATACATTGCTAAGTTCTTGATAATACTTCACTTGATCCTCATAGTAGCCCAGTGAGCTATTAACAAATGGCAAAAGAGGGGGGCAAAGAGATAAGAAATTTGACTGAGATCACATGAATAGTAAGTGACGGTTTGGGTGCAAACCCAGATCTGTGGGATTCCAAAGGCTGTGAACTTCACCTCTCCATATACTAGATATGTTGGTGATAAACCTATGCTAGATGGACGTGGAACTTGATAGATAGGATTTCAGATCTCTCTGTGAGGCCATTCCTCTCCATCTCCTGCCTGGGACATCAAGAAATTTGCCACCTATCACCCTATAACTAGAAATGCAGTGGCAGAGCTGTGACTCAAGCCTGGGTCTCCATCTCATTCTCTTTCCACTGTGACAGTAGTTCTTACCCTTCTACATTTCACAGATCATTAAAATTATGGGGGGGAAATATTGTTGACATTATTTCTTAAAAGAAAGGACCTTTAGTGACTCCCGTCCCCCATCCAAAAAAAGTGAGACAATCTCAGAATTAAGGGCAGACTTCTAAATGAAGTACGTTTAGCTTTGTGAAAAGCTCACTATACTGTCCATGTTTTTTCATTTCACTGTGAACCAGTAATTTCATAAACGTGGCCATCATCTGCCAAAGTATTAGATAATCCAGTGATGTGGACGGTATTGCTATTTGGCATTTACACTGAAGGCATTTTATATAAGGCAAAAATGAAAACCTGGTAAATTGGCATATTTATTATCTTTTTTTTTAAAGGATTTTTATTTTTATTTATTTTTTTTCTTTTTTTAAAGATTTTATTTATTTATTTGAGAGAGAGAGAATGAGAGACAGAGAGCATGAGAGGGAGGAGGGTCAGAGGGAGAAGCAGACTCCCTGCCGAGCAGGGAGCCCGATATGGGACTCGATCCTGGGACTCCAGGATCATGACCTGAGCCGAAGGCAGTCACTTAACCAACTGAGCCACCCAGGCGCCCCATATTTATTATCTTTTAAAAATTTTTTTATATAGAGGGGTGCGTAGGTGGCTCACTTGGTTAAGTGTCTGACTTGGTTTCAGCTCAGGTCATGATCTCGAGGTTATGGGATCAAGCCCTGCCGTGGGGCTCTGTGCTCAGTAGGGAGTCTGCTTCAGATTCTCTCTCCCTCTCATTCACTCTCTCTCAAATAAATAAATAAAATCTTCAAAACAATTTTTATACAGAAAACAGGTGATTTACAGAAAACTGGTATCCATGATAAAAAGTTTATATTTTTTTAATCCATACTGCCTTAATTTAGTTCCACTGAGAAAATTCAGTTTCTTTTTTTTTTTTTTTTTGAAAATTCAGTTTCTGTTGTATTAATAACCCCAAAATAAATCATCATTCTGAAGACTTGCTTTTCCCCACTAAAGTAAGTTCAGGCTAGGTTTAACACTTGAGCTTTCAATAAGGACTGTTTTTTATAAAACTGTCATTGCATCTAATTGAGAATTTTGTTTAAAGAGAGGAACTTTTGTTAGTGTCCCTATTAAAACAAAGTCTTGAAAAGGGTAAGTAGGTAACTTTGTAATTATGAGGTAACTGAGGTAGTATTTGGGATTTCTGTGTAAGTCCATGAATATAAGGACAGTACTCACAATGTTAAAGTGTTGTGAGTAGTTACTCAGTACAGCCTAAGTCCATAATGACTGTAAATAATTCAGATTAATTTTGACATCCTGTTTTTTATAATCATGCATTGAAAAATAAACTGAAGAATCACAGTATATCTTATAGTGGGGTTTTAAGCTATGTTTTATGGATAACTTTCCAGTTTTCCTAAATGGCTGCTGTATTTAGATGTATTGAATGTATCAGTATTAATTTTAGGTTGACAGCATGAACTTGGCAAACTATGAGTAAGTTTTGGTACTACAGGATATATCATTCAGTTAAATTACTGACATGAAAAAGCAAGTTCACCTCACTATGCTGTCCATGTGTTTTCATTTCACTGTGGACCAGTAACTCCATTACCATCGCTGTCTTTGGGAACGCACTGGTAGAGAATGATGAGTACGGAAGCAAACAGGAAGATCTGGTTCTCCCATAGGACTCTTGGTGACCGGGCATGGCTTAATGGTCGATCCCGTATTTGGCTGGCCCTTGGACAGACCTGTGTTTCATTTCTGTATGATTCTCTGTCATAAAATGCACAAGACAATTTAAAAATAGAACTTTCTTTTTTCATCTTGGGGGAGAAAACTGCAGTTGTTCAAACTAAGGGTAGGATTAAAATCAGTGCCAATACAGGGTTAGCAGAGGTATCGTAATTGTGAGTAGGAAACAAGAATGCTTCGGGCAGCTTCTGCTTCCCCATTTTGAATCTATTATTTGAATATTTACTTTGCTTGTAAAATTCATCATTAAGACATTAAAAAGTTCTTATTTTGCTTTAAAAAAAGTTACCATTGATACTCGCATTAGTAAATCCTTCTATTCTGATTGGCCTGTGGCTTCCCATTATTGGTTTTTTGGGGAAGGAAATTCACAACCCAGTAATTATTTATTAGTTTGGGTTATGAAGCTAACTGACCTCTTCCACATATTGTCACCCTTACACTTAACTTATTTTTTTCCCAGGCTGCCTATTCCCAAGCTTGAAGACACCATTAAGAGATACCTCCGTGCGCAGAAACCTCTCTTAGATGATGGCCAGTTCAGGTAAATGCTGAGAACCCCAGATGACCTTGGTTGGGTGGTTCAAGAGAGGCTGGCAAGTACTAGCGGACCAAAATTCAGGGAGTGTCTGTGATTTAGTGGGGTCTCCAGGGACCTGGGACCTAGTCCTGACATTTTCAAGTTCAGGAAATAGATTTTCACTCAGGAACGACTGAGCAAGCCCTGAAGTGAGATTCTCTCTGACCAGACTCAACAGGCAATGGTTTCTAAGCCAGAATGCCAGATTTGTACTGTATCTTGTCAGGTGGACCTGGAGGCTAGCTGGCACTGGTCGTTGGCGGAGGGCATGTGCTCTTGGTAGGGAGTTCATTGACAAGAGCATATGGCAGGCCAGAAGTCTGCTTGGTGAGCATGTGTACTGAGTTAGATAGTATGCCCCCCAGATTCATTCCCGTCTTGGAACCTTAGTATGTGACTTTACTTGGAAATAGGATTGTTGCAGGTGTAATTAATTAAGGTGAGGTCATACTGGAGTAGGGTGGGTCCTTAATCTCGTATGACTGGTGTCCTTGTGAGAAGAGGAGAAGAGACAGAGCCACAGCCATTGACGATGGAGGCAGAATTGGAATGCATCAATAAACCAAGGAACGCCAAGGATAGCTGGTAACACCAGGAACAAAGAGAACAGTCTCCCCTAGAGTCTTGAGGGAGAATATGGTCCTGTCAACACCTTGATTTTATACTTCAAAGAACATGAGAGCATAAATTTCTATTGTTTGAAGCCATGCAGTTTGTGGATGTTAAGGCGGTCCTAGGAAGCTAATTCAGCATGGAATTGGACAGTAATATTGGATATTGTCAAAAGTGGCTTGCGTTAAGCTCTTGTATCCCAGTGCAGTTCACTTTTTCCATATTGGAAGGTTTTGTGCAGATAACTGGCATTGTCATTGGAATCACAGAGTCCTTCCCTGGATAGTGGTGGGAAATATAGATGAATTGTTCATAATCTAGTCCTCTGCTTTTAAATATTCTGTATTAGTCACTTGAAGCTTCTCTTGACATGGTAATGATTTAATAGCTACCAGTTACTAAGTATCATGTTTCAAACTATCCTGAATCCTTAGCTTTAAAAATATTTTTTATCCTTGTAAGGTGGTATATTATCTCTGGTTTACACATAAAGAAACCGAGACTCAGAGAGATCAAGTAACGTGTTCAGGGTCACGTAGTTTGACAGTGACAAAGCTAGAATTAAAACTCAGCTCTTCTGGACTCTAAAGCCTATCTCCTTTTCTCCATGCCAAGCTACCTCCTAGATTACAGATTGCTTTATGAGATGATGATTGATCTTCCTGATCCGTCATTTTAAGAAGATATCCTAAATTTGTCTGCTTTGGATTGATTGCTGTTCTTCTGATCAAAGGGACTTTCTGATCTCAGTCCTAGGTTTGAGGGATATGCTACTGGGGACCCAAATCTCAGTGTAAGAGTTCCTGGTCATGAGTCTAGAAATCATGTATTCCCTGTCATGGACTGATTCTGTCTTTTCGTGAACATTTCAGGAAAACAGAACAGTTTTGCAAGAGTTTTGAAAATGGGATTGGAAAAGAGCTGCATGAGCAGCTGGTTGCTCAGGACAAGCAGAATAAACGTACGAGCTACATTTCAGGTAGGTGGGCTGGGCCGTGGGCATGATAGCCCCCAAGCCCTCCACAATGGAAAGTAAAGTTTTGGTTTCAAAATATTTTTGGTGAGACCAGCCCACCAGTGTAATGCCTCATCCACTCTTTCTGAGGTAAGCTTTAAGGCAGAGCGAGGCCCTCCTCCACTAAGATCTTACCTGGAGTTTGTGCTGAAGAGCAATGTCTTGCCTTCTCTGCAGGTAGGATCCAGGCAGAGCCTAATCATTGGTTCTGTGAAAAGGTTGCAGGATTAAGTCCTGTGCCCTCTGTGTGTCATCCTAGATCCTTCACACTCTGGCATAACTGCCCTCTCCAGCCTCATCACTTGTATTACCCTGACACTCTCCTGCCTCAGCAAAACTTGACAACTCACTGTTCCCTCAACCCTTTAGTCTTTCATTCTTCTGTGCCTTTGTCCATGTTGTTCTCACTACCATTTTTTAACCTAATAAATTCTTTCTTTAAGACCCAAGTATGTGGTTGCCATCGATGCCGGTGGGGGTGGGAGGTGGTGGTGGGCAAATTGGGTGAAAGGGGTCAAAAAGGTACAAACTTCCAGTTATAAAAGAAAGAAGTCATGGGGTATAACGTACAGCAGCGTGACTGTAGTTAATAATACTGTATTGTATATTTGAAAGCCGCTAAGAGTGTAAATCTTAAAAACTCATCACAAGAAAAGACAATTTTGTGACAGTGTGTGGTGACGGATGTTAACTAGACCTATTGTGCTGATCATTGTACAATATATACAGATACCAAATCATTGGGTTGTACACCTGAAAGTAATATCATGTTTTATGTCAGTTACATCTCTATTTTAAAAAGAAAAGAAAAAAAAACAAACGGGTGGGATGATTTTTCCAGGAAACCTTTCAGTCCTCCTCCCTCTCCATCCAGAGCTGGTCGTTTCTGCCTCTGTTCCCACAGCACTTCTTTTCATTTAGTTTATATTTTAATAAGGTTATACATGCACATAGTTTAACGAATCAAATAGTTCTACCAGGCTGGTTTGGAAAAACAGCAAGTTCCTGACCCTCCCCTAGTTTCCTGCTCCTCGCTTTCAGCCGCTCCTTCTTCTGACCTATACCCCCATCCTCCAAATCACATGCCTGTTACCACTGCGTTTTCACTTTTTCAGTTGGAGGCATGGTCTCTGACGTCTCACTGTGGAAGACCAGAATCGGGCAGTCTCTCATCTCCCCACCACATGCGTGCACACGTCCGGTTCCGTGATTATCACTTGTTATTTTAGTTCCCTCCATACTTAGTGTTTATACTATTAGGACCATACCATATAAACACTGTTGTCAGCTGAGCCGTGGGGCCTATTGAAATTGTCTTTCCTGTTCTTGTGTGAACATTTTTCCCCTGAAGTTAATAATAATCTTATGCTTTCTTTAGTTTTCTTTGTGCTTAATAATTTATTGGGGAAGGTTTTTTACGCTCTCATCTTCCTTCATAGTTTATCTCCAAGGTGCTTTTTTTCCTATTTGTTTTGTCCTCTTTTCTTTGTTCAGATCCTTTGTATTCCTTCTCTGTTGTCTTAGATTTGAGTGAGATATTAAAAAGCTTTTGGAAGCTCTGTGGAGGAGGGTGGAGCTGGTCCATCACAGCCTTACTTTAATGTGACCTGACTAATGGGCCCCTAATGTTAATGTCTCTGGGTTAGACTCCCAGGAAAGGCTTTTCCATTAAACTGCCACTTGCTACTACTGTTGAAGGAGTAGGGTAAGGGAAGAAGGCTTGAGATCTCAGCTATGACTTCATCCCCCAGTTATACTTTCTCCAGAGAGGAAAACTTCAGTCTGCAATTGGCGCAGGAAGGGAAGTGGGGGAGGGGGTGGGAGTTGGGGTCTAATTAAATAGCCTTTCAACCAGATATATCAAGGCTGCCAATTTCTGAGCACTCTGGGGGTTCTGCTGTGTATGTCATGTTATCTCCTGGCCCAGGGCTGGCGTTCTTGAGTCTGCCTTAGTCATTACCAGTTGTCTCAATGCTTTGGGACTTCCAGTATTTGCTCTTGTCTCCTGTTTCATTCTCTTTGTCATATTGGATTATATCTGTTTAAAATTCTTTTACTAGAGGGATCAGAGACATAAATTCATGTCTTCTTTCATCAAATGGATCTTACCCCAGTACTTTTTCTCTTGCCATTTCAGTGTGTTACATCATGTTTTAATTCTGTTGGTATCCTTCACCAGAGGGTATCCATCATCCAGATCAGAGTGCATGTCCTGTTCCTCTTTCTATCCCCCAGACTCTGCAGGGCCTGGCACAGCATGTTCTTGAAGAATGAAATGGAATGAATGGACCAACAAATGAATAACAGATAAATGTGTGTCCATTAATCCCTTCCCCAGTGCTTTACATGTGAAAATTATTTCCTCCAGTGGGAGATGGTTTTTATTTGTAGATTTTATCCGTGCTTGCTAATCTCAACAGGAACTTCCCTGGAAGACACATTTTCTGATAAAACATTGCTTCTGGAATTTTTACAGATAAAGAATCCACAGGAATGCAGAAGGCTAGTTTGGATGATCCACATGAACTGATTGTTATTTCTAATTGCTTTTCAAACATTTCTTTCTTTTTTTTTTTTTTTTTTAAGATTTTTTATTTATTTGCGAGAGAGAGAATGAGAGACAGAGAGCATGAGAGGGAGGAGGGTCAGAGGGAGAAGCAGACTCCCCGGCGAGCAGGGAGCCCGATGTGGGACTCGATCCTGGGACTCCAGGATCATGACCTGAGCCGAAGGCAGTCGCTCAACCAACTGAGCCACCCAGGCGCCCTCAAACATTTCTTAAAAGAGCAAGTGCAGGGGCGCCTGGGTGGCTCAGTCGTTAAGCGTCTGCCTTCGGCTCAGGTCATGGTCCCAGGGTCCTGGGATTGAGCCCCACATCGGGCTCCCTGCTCGGCGGGAAGCCTGCTTCTCCCTCTCCCACTCCCCCTGCTTGTGTTCCCTCTCTCGCTGTGTCTCTCTCTGTCAAATAAATAAATAAATAAATAAATAAAATCTTTAAAAAAAAAAGAGCAAACAAATGTACAGAGTATATAGAATGATGGTGAATGTTGTCCCTGAAAGTGATGAAACAAGAGAAACCTAAGGAAAGGGGGTGAGAATTAACAACTGTTCTGTTCGAGATGAATGAAAGTGAGGTGTTACTGTATTTCTTTAAGAGTCAAGAAAGGAAACAATGAGGAAGAAAAAGCAATAAACCTAGAGAAATGCAAATCCAAACCACAATAATATACCCACCAGAATGGCTCTAGTCAAAAAGACAGACAGTAACAATAATAAATGTTGCTCAGGACGTGGCAAAACTAGAACCCTCATATACTGCTGGTGGTAATGGTGCAGCCACTTTGGAAGACAACCTGGCAGTTCCTCAAAACGTTAAACTTAGACTTACGACATGTTCTAGCAATTCCACTTCTAGCTGTTTCCCCAAGAGAATTGAGAACATCCATCCACACAAAAACTTGTACATACCAGCATTATTCATAATAACCAAAAAGTGGAAACAACCTAAGGTCTACCAACAGATGAATGGATAAACAAAATGTGGTGTATCCACGTAATGGGACATTTTTCAGCAATACAAAAAAGTGAAGAACTGATACATGCTACAACCTGGCTGAACCTCAAAAACATAGTAAATGATAGAAGCCAGATGCGAAAGACCACATATTCTGTGGTCCCATTTATATGCCATGAATTATTGTAGATCAAAAAAATAATTAGGAAATTTCACCCTCTGGAGGTTGACGTCATTTTTTCTGCATATGCTTGATTATTTTTCGTTCTCAAATTTTATTTTTAGGGACTGCATTAACTTTTTATGATGTTCTTTTTTACTTTATCTTTTAGGCCCCTGGTTTGATATGTACCTAAGTGCTCGAGACTCCATCGTCTTGAACTTTAATCCATTCATGGCATTCAATCCTGACCCAAAGTCTGAGTATAACGACCAGCTCACCAGGGCAACCAACATGACTGTTTCTGCCATCCGGTTTCTGAAGACACTCCGGGCTGGTCTTTTGGAGCCAGAGGTTTTCCATTTGAACCCTGCCAAAAGTGACACTGAAACCTTCAAGAAACTCATACGCTTTGTGCCTTCCTTCCTGTCCTGGTATGGTGCCTACTTGGTTAATGCATATCCCCTGGATATGTCCCAGTATTTTCGACTTTTCAATTCAACTCGTTTACCCAGACCCATTCGGGATGAGCTTGTTACTGATGAGAAGGCTAGGCACCTCCTCGTCCTAAGAAAAGGACATTTCTATGTTTTTGATGTCCTGGATCAAGATGGAAACATTGTGAGCGCCTCGGAAATCCAGGCTCATCTGAAGTACATTCTCTCAGACGACAGCCCGGCCCCCGCGTTTCCCGTGGCATATCTGACCACTGAGAACCGAGACGTCTGGGCAGAGCTCAGGCAGAAGCTGGTGAGTGGTGGCAATGAGGAGACCCTGAGGAAAGTGGACTCTGCCGTGTTCTGTCTCTGCCTAGATGACTTCCCCATGAAGGACCTTGTCCACTTGTCTCACAACATGCTGCACGGTGACGGCACCAACCGCTGGTTTGATAAGTCCTTTAACCTCATTATAGCCAAGGATGGCACTGCCGCCGTCCACTTTGAGCATGCTTGGGGCGACGGGGTGGCCGTGCTCAGACTTTTAAACGAAATGTTTAAAGATAGCGTTCAGGCCCCTGCTGTCAGCCCCCAGAGCCAGCCGGCCCGCACGGATTCCCCTGCGGCCGTGCAGAAACTGAACTTCAAGCTGAATGATGCCTTGAAGACTGGCATCAGCTCCGCCAAGGAAAAGTTCGATGCCATTGTGAAAACCCTCACCATCAGCTTCATCCAGTTTCGCAGAGGGGGCAAAGAGTTCTTGAAGAAGCAGAAGCTGAGTCCTGACTCGGTAGCTCAGCTGGCCTTCCAGATGGCCTTCCTGCGGCAGTACGGGCAGACCGTGGCCACCTATGAGTCCTGTAGCACCGCAGCATTCAAGCACGGCCGCACTGAGACCATTCGCCCAGCCTCCGTCTTCACGAAGAGGTGTTCCGAGGCCTTTGTCAGGGAGCCCTCCCAACATAGTGCTGGAGAACTTCAGCAGATGATGGCCGAGTGCTCCAAGTATCATGGCCAACTGACCAAAGAAGCAGCAATGGGTGAGTGGGGGTGGGGAGCCTGCCCTCCGCTCTGGCGTAAGCCGCAGTCGTATCCTCCTCCGTGTCTGATTTCCACCGCTCACCCGTTCAGTCCATCTGCCAATCCCCACATGATGATTATTGTCTACGCTAGCAGTCTAAACAGCCAGAGTAGCCATTAGGGATCAGAATGTTCTTTCCTCCTACGCAGGGATAGAGAAATGGATCTAACTTCGTCCTCATTTAAGGTCACTTTCAGCTGTGACACACGATTCTCTTTTTCTTATTTATTGGTCATTTGACTCACTTTTGACAGTTCAGGATTTCTAAGCCTATAGCCCCTCTTACTTCACCTCACTTGCAATGTGTTGGCTTCCTATAAATAAGCCATCTCAAAAGCTCTTCCCAAATCTGTCATCCTTCCTTTACCTCTCTGTGGTAAAATTCAAGACCTAGAAAGGACCTGGAAGATCACATCATGCAGCCAAAAGTCCTGGAAGTAAAAGAGATCTCTGAGACATTCTGGTCTCGATCTCCATTTTAGGGGTAGGAAACTGAGGCCGCTGGCTCAGCATTACACAACACATGAGCAGTAAAGCTGAGATGAGAACGCTGGTCAAAACCCTTTCCATTTTGTTCCAGTGACTCAATCTTGTCTTTTACACTAGACTTAGACTTTGGATTTTATTTTAGTTTTTGAATCCATAGCTCTCTTCATGTTTTCTTTTTTTTTGCCTTTTTTTTTTTTTTTTTGACCGTTTGAGTCAAAAACTGATTCAGTTTTAGAATTTTTTAAAATCATACTTTCATTTTAGGCTCAGCTGCAGAGGTTAGTGAGTTGGAGGTGTGTATGCATAAGCAGGCAGAGCCTTCTTCCTCTCTCAGAGATGCTGTGAAGGGGACTCCGACTACAGGTGGGGGGACAGTTACTAAGGTCACTTTCCGTTCTGGGATTCTGAGACTCTGGTTTTCTATTTTGTCTCTGACAGGCCAGGGCTTTGACCGACACTTATTTGCTCTGCGGTACCTGGCAGCAGCCAAGGGGATTGTTCTGCCTGAGCTATACCTGGACCCTGCATATGGGCAGATAAACCACAACATCCTGTCCACAAGCACACTGACCAGCCCAGCAGTGAACATCGGTGGCTTTGCCCCTGTGGTCCCTGATGGCTTTGGCATTGCGTATGCTGTTCATGACAACTGGATAGGCTGCAACGTCTCCTCCTACCCAGGCCGCAATGCCCAGGAGTTTCTCCAATGTGTAGAGAAGGCCTTAGAAGACATATTTGATGCCATAGAAGGCAAATGCCTCAAAACTTAGCTTCTGGGTGGGTGAAAAGCCTCCATCGCTTCATTGACATGAAAATTGGGCCCTATGTAGCCAAAAGGTGCTACTCTGTATACAAAGGAAACTAATCATGAGGTGCCTAAGCAGTCAGTGCTGCAAGGCTTGACCTTTAAAGTCATGGTTTTAAAGCTAAATATATAATTGCCAAGTGGGACTAGATCACAACTAAAGAGAATGGGAGATTTCAATTTTAAGGGCATTTGATAAGGAGGTGGGATTTGGAAGGATAACTTAGGTGTATTTATTGTTGAAGCAGAAATAAAATTTAATTGTTGCTTGGAGGTGGTTCCTTTTAGTTGTTGTTCAACCTCATTTCCTAATCCCCGCAAAGAACTTTCCAACATTAAGTTCTCTAAGTGCAGGTAACAGTAAGTTCCCACTGGCTCCTGGCTCTTCAGGTGAGGTGGGAAGTGCTGTTTCATCCTCCCTTTTAACTTCTCTCTCTCCTGGGACATCCTCTCTAAAAATCCTCTTCATTTTTCTGGAAAGTGGGCTGCTGGTGCCTGATTCTGATAGTCCTGCGGCAGTAAAGGGTATTCCTATGGATTTGGGGAGTACTATTTGACTATTCCAGCCAAATGAAGATTTATAATTGGTGTGTATTTAATCAGTTGACTCTTTCATGCTGTCTATGGTCTAATGTACACGAGACTACTCGGTACGTTTGAAATCTGGTTTTGAGTGAACACAGAATTTTTGTTAACAATCTGTTGTTGAACGCTGCTGTAACATGAAAGGAAGGGTGTTTGGTTCTGTTCTGTCTTGTGTTTTGAAAAGGAAGGGTTTTTGTTTGTGTTTAATTTTAGCTGCATTTGTGTGGATCTCCCAGGGACTTACTGCACAGCTGGGATTTGAATTCTGGTGTGAGCCAGTCACAAAGCATTTCCAGTGCATTATCTCACTTAATTCTCCTTACAGTTCACATAAACATGCCTGCACCTCTTCTTAGTCGACTCCACCGGTCCTTCACTCAGTAATCACTATTTAGTGACTACCCAACAGGTACCAGGTCCCCCGTATTCCGTGGTTTAACCAGAGAGGGACAGCCGATAGCTGCAAGTGCACGTGAACATCACGTTGTTCCCATCTATGAAGCACGATCAAGAAAAGCTGAAGAAGAAGCCCGAACCGGAGCCTGGCTGCGCGCGCGTGCGCCACCGGAAGCACTAGCCGAGGTCCCGCCCCGCCGCCGGTATCGCTGCCGGGGCGCCGCACTCCTGCTTCCTGCTCTCTGCTCTTCGTGGTGCCTGCCTTGTGCTCTCGGCCGCCGAACAACGCCGGCGGCTTCGTGCACCTGTGCGGGCTCAGGAAATGGTTGACAAAGCGACAGGCAAGTTCAAAGGCAAATTTAAAACCTATGCTATGTGTGGGGCCATTTGCAGGGTGGGTGAGTCAGGTGACTCTGAGTGGCCAAGGCCGACGGCGTCGTCTCAAGGAACTTCTGACGGGAGAGGATCATGGGTGTATGATATTTGTCAGATAAATAGTGACCCCTCCCTCCAGAACACCTGAACTGGTATCCTGGTTCTCCCATGTCTTCCCTGTATGACCAAAGGCAAGTTACTCCGCTTCTCTGGTGTGTGTTCCTCTTTGTAATCGAGGACAGTTCCTATGCATGAGATGTAATGAGGACTGGCAATAATGATACAGATGAAGCACCTGGCAGGTAGTTGAAGCTCAGTCTGTGTTCTCTTGCTGCTGTGTGATGTTTGTGCTGCTGCTGTTCCATTCCTTATCGAAGCGTTGACCTCACTTGAATAGCGAGCTCCCCACAGTATGAGCTCTTAAAACCAAAACCTTGGTTAAAACTTGCAGAGCTGAGATGTAATATTTCATGCATATGTTCAGGGTGAATGTACCCTTGGGCAGCACCCCTTGGGGACATGAAGTTCTTTAAAGGAATCTCTTCTGTGGTCTGTCTCCGTGTTCAGCATTCCTACTTACAACTTATCCCCCCTTCCTCCTGGTCTTGGATTCCTCCTGGGAAGACTTCTGCAGTGGTACCTGGGATGGCAGAAACAATTATTAAGTCTCGACCGAGTTGGGGCTCATACATAAGTGTTGCACATTTGTAAAGCATTCAGCTGATTTGATCCTCTCAACTCTGGAATGGACTGAAGTTGTTATCTCCAGTTTACATACAGAAGATGGATAGTTGGGGAATGTAAGAAGGTCACTTGATAAGTGGTAGGATCAGGACAGGCTCTTTTGATTCCTTGTCCAAGGCTCTTTTATTATGTTTCTGTTCATCTAGGCTTCCAGTAATTACATCTTAAACTAGCTGGCCTCCCGATTCAGGAGAACGAACTTTGTTAAATGAATCCGTGCTCCTCCTGACCCTAAAGCAACTCCCATGTGGAGTCTCCTTTGTGAGGAGTGGGCTTTGGGAAGTCAAGTTTTGTCTAGGTGGCTTTCTCTCTTCTGACTCCAGAACAGGTGTGGCACATCTCCAGATTCACAGCATACCAGCCTCTTTGGAGATTATCTGCTCCTCACTGAGGTGCCCCCAGGTCGCCCAAAGCGAGTTTTGTGGATACCATGTAGCTTATTTTTTTTAAACAGCTTTATTGAGATATACATCACATATTATATATTCCACTTATTTAAAATGTGTCAATCATTTTAGCATATCCACAGTTATGCAACCATCACTACAATGAATTTTAGAACATTTTCATCCCCAAAAGAAACTCTCTACCCATTAGCAGTCATTCCCCTTTTCCCTCAACTCCCCCTGCTCCCCCAAACACTAAAAACACCAATCTACTTCTTGTCCCTATAGTAATTTTTTTATTTTGGACATTTCGTATAAATGGAAATACACTATATATGTAAGGCCTTTTGTGGTTGACTTCTTTCACTTAGCATAATGTCTGCAAGGTTTATCCATGTTCTAGTATGTATCAGTATTTTCTTTTTATTGCTGAATACTATTTCAGCCTGTGGATATACCACATTTTATTTATTCATTCACCAGTTGATGGTCATTTGGGTTCTACTTTTGGCTATTATTATTTTTTTTAATTTAATTTTATTATGTTATGTTAGTCACCATAGTTTTTGATGTAGTGTTCCATGATTCATGGTTTGCGTATAACACCAGTGCTCCATGCAGTACATGCCCTCCTTAATACCCATCACCTGGCTAACACATCCCCCCACCCCCCTCCCCTCTAGAACCCTCAGTTTGTTTCTCAGAGTCCTAGTCTCTCATGGTTCGTCTCCCCCTCCGATTTCCCCCCTTCATTTTGCCCTTCCTACTACTTTTTTTTTTTTAAACATATGATGTATTATTTGTTTCAGGGATATAGGTCTGTGATTCATCAGTCTTACACAATTCACAGTGCTCACCATAGCACATACCCTCCCCAGTGTCCATCACCCAGCCACCCCATTCCTCCCACCCTCCACCACTCCAGCAACCCTCAGTTTGTTACCTGAGATTAAGAGTCTCTTATGGTTTGTCTCCCTCTCTGGTTTTGTCTTGTTTCATTTTTCCCTCCCTTCCCCTATGATCCTCTGTCTTGTTTCTCAAATTCCTCTTATCTGTGAGATCATATGATATTGTCTTTCTCTGACTGACTTATTTCGCTTAGCATAATACCCTCTAGTTCCATACACATCGGTGCAAATGGCAAGATTTCGTGTTTTGTTTTGTTTTGTTTTTGATACTGCATAATATTCCGTTGTATATATATACCACATCTTCTTTATCCATTCATCTGTTGATGGACATCTTGGCTCTTTCCATAGTTTGGCTATTGTGGACATTGCTGCTATAAACATTGGGGTGCACGTACCCCTTCGGATCCCTACATTTGTATCTTTAGGGTAAATACCCAGTAGTGCAATTGCTGGATCGTAGGGTAGCTCTATTTTCAACTTTTTGAGGAACCTGCATACTGTTTTCCAGAGTGGCTGCACCAGTTTGCATTCCCACCAACAGTGTAAGAGGGTTCCCCTTTCTCCGCATCCTCGCCCACATCTGTCGTTTCCTGACTTGTTAATTTTAGCCATTCTGACTGGTGTGAGGTGGTATCTCACTGAGGTTTTGATTTGGATTTCCCTGATGCCGAGTGATGTTGAGCACTTTTTCTTGTGTCTGTTGGACATTTGGATGTCTACTTCGCAGAAATGTCTGTTCATGTCTTCTGCCCATTACTTGATTGGATTATTTGTTCTTTGGGTGTTGAGTTTGACAAGTTCTTTATAGATTTTGGATACTAGCCCTTTACCTGATACGTCATTTGCAAATATCTTCTCCCATTCTGTCAGTTGTCTTTTGGTTTTGTTGACTGTTTCCTTTGCTGTGCAAGACCTTTTTATCTTGATGAAGTCCCAAGAGTTCATTTTTGCCCTTGCTTCCCTTGCCTTTGGCGATGTGTCTAGGAAGAAGTTGCTGCAGTTGAGGGAGAAGAGGTTGCTGCCTGTGTTCTCTATTTTGATGGATTCCTGTCTCACATTTAGGTCTTTCATCCATTTTGAGTCTATTTTTGTGTGTGGTGTAAGGAAATGGTCCAGTTTTATTCTTCTGCATGTGGCTGTCCAATTTTCCCAACACCATTTGTTGAAGAGACTGTCTTTTTTCCATTGGACATTCTTTCCTGCTTTGTCAAAGATTAGTTGACCATAGAGTTGAGGGTCCATTTCTGGGCTATCTATTCTGTTCTATTGATCTATGTGTCTATTTTTGTGCAAGTACCATAATGTGATGATTACAGCTTTGTAATAGAGCTTGAAGTCCGGAATTGTGATGCCACCAGCTTTGCTTTTCTTTTTCAACATTCCTCTGGCTATTCGGGGTCTTTTCTGGTTCCATACAAATTTTAGGATTATTTGTTCCATTTCTTTGAAAAAAGTTGATGGTATTTTGATGGGGATTGCATTGAATGTGTAGATTGCTCTAGGTAACATTGACATCTTCACAATATTTTTCTTCCAATCCATGAGCATGGAACATTTTTCCATTTCTTCGTGTCTTCCTCAACGTCTTTCATGAGTATTCTAGTTTTCTGAGTACAGATTCTTTTTTTTTTTTTTTAAAGATTTTATTTATTTATTTGAGAGAGAGAATGAGAGAGAGCACATGAGAGGGGGGAGAGTCAGAGGGAGAAGCAGACTCCCTGCCGAGCAGGGAGCCTGATGTGGGACTCGATCCCGGGACTCCAGGATCATGACCTGAGCCGAAGGCAGTCGCTCAACCAACTGAGCCACCTAGGCGCCCTCTGAGTACAGATTCTTTGCCTAAGATACTTTCCTAGGTATCTTAAGGTTTGGGGTATGATTGTAAATGGGATCGACTCCTTAATTTCTCTTTCTTCTGTCTTGTTGTTGGGGTATAGAAATGCCACTGATTTCTGGGATTGATTTTATATCCTGCCACTTTACTGAATTCCTGTATGAGTTCTAGTAGTTTGGGGTGGAGTCTTTTGGGTTTTCCACATAAAGTATCATATCATCTGCGAAGAGTGAGAGTTTGACTTCTTCTTTGCCAATTCAGATGCCTTTTATTTCTTTTTGTTGTCTGATTGCTATGGCTAGGACTTCTAGTACTATGTTGAATAGCAGTGGTGATAGTGGACATCCCTGCCGTGTTCCTGACCTTAGGGGGAAAGCTCTCAGTTTTTCCCCATTGAGAATGATATTCACTGTGGGTTTTTCATAGATGGCTTTTATGATACTGAGGTGTGTGTCCTCTATCCCTACACTCTGAAGAGTTTTAATCAAGAAAGGATGCTGTACTTTGTCAAATGCTTCTTCTGCATCTATTGAGAGGCTCATATGGTTCTTGTTCTTTTATTAACATATTGTATCGCATTGATTGATTTGTGGATATTGAACCAAACTTGCAGCCCAGGGATAAATCCCACTTGGTCGTGGTGAATAATCCTTTTAACGTACTGTTGGATCCTATTGGCTAGTATTTTGGTGAGAATTTTTGCATCCATGTTTGTCAGGGATATTGGTCTGTAATTCTCCTCTTTGATGGGGTCTTTGTCTGGTTTTGGGATCAAGGTAATGCTGGCCTCATAAAATGAGTTTGGAAGTTTTTCTTCCATTTCTATTTTTTGGAACAGTTTCAGAAGAATAGGTATTAATTCTTCTTTAAATGTTTGGTAGAATTCCCCTGGGAAGCCATCTGGCCCTGGGCTCTTATTTGTTGGGAGATTTTTCATTACTGCTTCAATTTCCTTACTGGTTATGGGTCTGTTCAGGTTTTCTATTTCTTCCTGGTTCCGTTTGGATAGTTTATAAGTCTCTATACTTTTGGCTATTATGAATAATTCTTCTGTGAATATTTGTGTATAAGTTTTTGTGTGAACATTTTTTCATTTCTTCTGGGTATAGACCTAGGAATGGAATTGCTGAGTCATGTAGTAGCTCTGTTTAGTCATTTAAGGAACTGCTAGGGTGTTTTCCACAGTAGCTGCACCATTTTACATTTCCACCAGTAGAATATGAAGGTTCCAGTTTCTCCACATGCTCACCAGTGCTTATCATCCGTCTTTTTTTGCCATATAGCCATTCTGGGTGGTATTTCATTGTGGTTTCTAATAGCTTATGTTTTAAGCTAGACCACATCAAACATGCTTTCCAAATCTAGTGACACCTCCCTAATTACCTTCATGTGACACAGTGACAAAAAATGGGAGCCAGGATTTGAGGAGGTAGACATGAGACTGAGACAGGTGGTGGATGGAGAAAGTGAGGGAGGTTATGGTGTTGCAGGGTCATCCTGTCCTCCATCCTCCTACTCCTAGCTTTGACTTCTGTTTTAGCCATTAAGGAGCCTGACACATAGTGGGTTATTGCTGGAGATTGCTCTCTTGTTCCCTCCTGACACCCATACCTATGAAGGTAATTTTTTGGCTCCTCCTATCAAGAGGTGGAGTCTATTTCTTCATTCCTAACTGGCCCTCCTGCCTCTAGACCCCACTCATTCCCTCCAGTCCATTCTCCCTCCTCACTGTAGCCAGTGATTTTTCTCATGTTCAAGCCTGATCATATCCCTGCTTAAAATTCTAAAATGGTTTTTCATTACCTTGGAAAGAAGTTCATATCCTTTAATGTGACAGTTGAGTCTCTGATGGAGCTGACCCAGCTGATCTCTTTTCAGCCTCACCTCTCTTAAAGCCTTACGCTTCCTCAGGGATGCCATGCCATGCTGTTGCCTCTGCTTGGAACACAACTCCTTCCCTGCCCTTTTGCTCAACTTCTGCTCAACTTTCAGGTTCCAACTAGATTTCACTTCCTCTAGGAGACTGTCCCTCCCTCACCCCATCCTCTGAGACCGAATTAGTTAGTGCCCCTTTTGAGCATGCCTAAGACATCTTGGCAGTCTCTCCTTTCCCACAGCACTTTTCAGTTTCTGCAACTTTCTCCACTGTTGGACTGTGGGCAACCAGAGGGGCCCCAGAGCTTGTTAAATATTGGGAACTGACTGACTGATTATCCCTCTGAAGCCCTGTAGTGGGATTGTCTGTTTATCTGTCGCAGCAAGCGTCTTTAGGGCTGAGGGCTATATCATGCATCCCCATGTTCAACGTAGTGCGTGGCACATGAGCCGTGTAGTACGTGGAACAGCAGGATGGGGACTGTTGCTTAGAGGTTCTGGAGTTGGGCAGAGAGAGTGAACAATAGTGCTTACAGTTAAATACGTAGAATGTACTGAAGCGGCCTCTCCATATTAATGCTAGGTGAGTAGGAAGAGTGGCACCAATCTGGCGAGAGCCCAGGTCTTCCAGACAAGCTAGCTCATTGAATTGATTGCAAATTCATTTCCCTCTTTAGTTATTGTTAAAACATTGTTATTAGGATATTTCAAAAGGGAGAAAAAAGTTTCTGGTTTTCTCACTGATTAGTCTTTGACAGTTCAACTCCCTATATTTGTCTGTAGTAGTAGTGATTCTTAAGGTTGTAAAATTCCTTGGATTGTCTAGACCAGTAATTCCTGCCTGGATGTATCAGAACCGGAATTCTGATGTGATAAATCTGGTCTAAGTCACATGTGAGGTCTGAATCCTTATAATCTTTTCTTCTTGAAGTTGTAGAGTTCAGAAGTTGTAGAGTTGTAGAGTTCAGAAACTCTACACTTGGTGCTAGTTTGTCCCTATGGAGTATAACTGGCTTTGCCCTTTCCTGTATGGGAATTCTTCAGCTCTATAAAGACTGATCATGTCTGCCCACCCCGCCCCACCTTACGCTTCCTCATGTTTTCTCCTGGATAAACCTCTCCTGTTCTCACAGTGTACCCCACAGGAATCATCTCCAGGCCTAGTGAGTTTTGTTTGTAATTGCATTAAAGTGCAGAGCACCAATGAAACAACCCCACAGCATGGACTGACCGATGGGGAGGAGGGTGCTGCTCTCACCCTACCTCTTGCCATTATTTCTTTTGCTCTAGCCTATGACCACTTTTAATTCAGTTTGCAGTTGGCATAGGTTGAGCTTATTATGGACTAACCCAAAGCCCACAGGTCTTTCTCACATGCAACTCAATCCATGTCTGCTATAAATCTAAGTAATTGGCTTTTATAATCAACAGCGGGCATTTGTCCTATCTTGTTAGATTGTATGTTTTGGTTCCAAACCAATTCTTTCGCAATAGGAAGCAGTAGGCTCAGAAGAGGGAGCTGTAACAGCCATACTTGGGGAATTAGGGCACCGTTAGTTATTCACTGCTGATTCCCAGTTTAGGAAGCAGCAACATGTGATTAGTCGGTCATTAGAGAACAGCCCAGACTGTCTGCATTTCTAACCAAGTCGTCACTGCTTCCATTCCCTGCCGTACAGTGTCCCCAACATTGTGCTGAACATGTTGCCTTCATTATCTCCTTTAGTCCCTGCAGCAGCCCAGAGCACACCCTGCTGTGAAATCCGGGTGTGCTCTGGTGGTCTGGATACATCAGATTCATTCAAGAATGCTTTTAAATAAAAGAAAATCTCAGGTCTTAGCCCAGAGACTCTAATTCAGTAGGAATGAAGTGGGGCCAGGAAATGTCTTTTTCAAAAGTTTTCCCAAGATCCAGTGCACCTGTTTGGGAGTAACTTTTATAGTTGCTTGGCTCTTGAACAGCACAGCTTAGGTCTCATTCACCTTCCGCCCTGTAGCGCTTGCTGCAGCAGAGGCCCCCAGGGAAGATGGCTGAATCAAAGTTCAGCTGCACAGTGTCAGGAGAGTGAAGATGGTCGGTGTTGTGAGTCCTGAGCTTTCTGAAGACCAGGCATGCAGCTTTGTCTGGGGGTCTGATAGCTAACCAGGGAAAGGGCTCAGCCCAGGGTGACTTGGCTCACAGAGGAATGGGGACAGCATTGTGAGATGATAAGGCTGCCTGGCCAGGCAGAGATCCTGGGGGCCTCTGCCCTTCCTGGGAAACAACAGAAATGACTGTTGTCCACGAGAATGCAGCTTAATCTTACCCAACCTTCAACTCGTTGTTATTCACCAAAAGCCAAGCTTCAAAAAATGCTATTGGATAAAGATGGTACCTTTTAAACAGCTGTTCAAGGATAATGTTAGAAGGGCACACTGAGGATCTTTGCGGAATGTCCAAACAAGACGGCAGGGAACTTAGGACTCAGATGGTCTCATCTGCCACTTGTCCCTGCATCTAGCAGCTTTAACTTCACTACTTGGACAGGAGGCCAGTCCTGGAGTGTGGGGCAGGGAACTAACTTTCCTGGTGATGAGGGGCAGGCCTCAGACATGCCACCACCATTTTGACTAATTTTTATCCAGTAACATAATGTCAGAGCTGAAAGTGCCCTTTTTTTTGATGGAGAAAATGGGGTCCTGAGAGGGACCGTACTTGCCCAGCGTTTACAGTGAGCCAGACACTGAGCCCTGGGTTCTTGTACCCCAACATGCTGCTGCACCAAAGCCCCCAAGATAAGTAACCTTGGAATAGACTTTTTTTTTTTTTTTGGTTTTATTTATTTATTTGAGAGAGAGCGACACAGATAGGGATAGAGATAGTGACAGGAAGAAGCAGGCTTCCTGCTGAGCAGGGAGGCCGACGTGGGGCTCGATCCCAGGACCCGGGAATCATGACCTGAGCCGAAGGTAGACGCTTGACGAACTGAACCACCCAGGTGCCCCTAGAATAGACTTTCCTATGCAGGGGAAACAGGGTCCCAGTATCATTTACTGCACACATTTAAATAATTGCCCCAGCACCATTTATTGGCGAGTTAAAAGATTTCCCCACTGATCTGCAACAGCACCTATCCTAAACCAGTTTTCACACATGCAGCGGTCTGTCTGCTGTCCCACTGGTCTGTCTCTCACGGTGCCAGTACGGCGCTGGCTTCATTGCCATTGCTCTGTCACTACATTGTGGCATCTGGTGGGGGGGGGGGTCTCCCCCCTGTGTCACATTAGATTTCAGAGTCAACGTAGGTTCTGTTAAAAAATAGCTGCGATCTGGACAAGAACTTTATAAATACATTTGTTGAGAAGGATTATAATAGCAAGTCTTCCTATCCACCAATAATAGTATAGGTCTCCATTTATTTAGGCTTTAACACCTTTCAGTGAAGTTTAATAATTTTCTCACACTAAGGTCATGAACATTTTTGATAGATTTAACTCCTACTTACTTTTGGAGGTATTTTTTCTTGTTACTATTATAAATGGTAGTTTTTTCTTGATTTACATTTTGCATGTCATCAGCATACTGAAATGGAATTTGATTTCTGTATGTTGATCTTAAATCCAGCACCTATTAATGCTTTTGTATTTTGTAAGTGGAAAATCACAGTCCGTGAAAATGAGTTGTTTCTTCCTTTTCTATACTTTCCCTTTACTTTCTTTGTCGTATTAATGCACTGGGTGGGACCACACAAGGAAAAGTAGCGGTGATCAAGGGTATCCTCAGCTCACCCTGACCTTGAATGGAATACTTCACACATTTCATTTGCTCTACGTTTTGTGTAGATCTACTTCATGAGGTGAGGGTAGTTCCTTTCTATTCCCAGTCTGCTAAGAGTTTCTATAGTTTGTTGTTTTTGTTGTTGAATGGGTATTAAATTTTACTGAGCACTTTTTCTGCATCTGTTGACATTATCTAATTTTCCTTTAATCTGTTAATGATTATTTGGGTTCTTCTACCTCCTGAAAAATGAGAAAATAATCTGAAATATAAAGAAAACCTTGAGATCCTTTTATTGTCTGTCTTTGTGAGCTTCACACACACTGGCTATTACATAACAGACTAAAACCCAGAAAGGCTGCTTACTCAGGCTGCTTCCACATATTTGCTTTCAGGCTGGGCAGTGGACTGGACCCTGGGGGTGACAGACTGGATAGACCTGCTGGCTGAGGGCAGGCCAAAGAAGCTCTGCTCTGTCAGATGCAGAAAAGAGCAGGTCCAGGCGCCAGGAACACAGGGAACCTAGAGGAAACATGATGTAGATGCCAGACTGGAGAACGGACAAGGTAGGGATCGCTTTATCACCCTTGGACACAGCCAGCTTTACCTGAAATCTGAGGTAGGAGTGCCCCTTCCTAGTGCCCCCCACAACCAGTCTGGAAGTGGGCAGACTTTTTCCCAGTGGGCCTCTCAGAAAATGAAGGTAATCATTTTTACTTCCAAAGAATTCTGGCTCCAGCAGAACACTGGAGAAGTAAGGTCTCTCACAACAGGTTTTCCAAATGGTGGACTCACCAGGGTGAACGCTGAGTGTGCCCTCATGATCTAACTGTGCACCGAATTCTCTACTCTGCAGGGGATCTTCAGAACCAGGGAACTGGGCCCATGAGACTTACAGGGCCGTGACTCCTGTCTTCAGACCTCCACAGGGCTGTCCAGGGGCAGAACATGGAAGCATGACCACAAAGGTGACAAACCAGGACCAGCTGGAGCTCCAGGGAGCACAGAGGCTGACTTAGCAGAAGGAAGAATTTTCATATGGACTCCCGATGGGAGAGGATTGCCTCATCACAGCAAATGGACAAAGACTTGATGACCGTCCAGCGGGAATTTCACAGAGCAGATTCATGCCAGGACTGGACTGCTGCCTCTAAAGTCCCTGCTAGCCCTGGAATATGAAGTGACACCAGCGAGAAATGCCTGGGTTTACTTAAGAGCCAAGGTGGTAAATGTAGTGTTTTGGCTCAGGACCATGGGGCTCATGGCGTCATTCCACAGGCCCAGCTGCCCTTTGTACCATTGGCCTTGACACCTTAGGTCCCTTGAGTTGACCTACCTGCTCCCCAAGAGCTGGAGAGCCCTTATAAGCTATGTGCTCCTGCGTATTTTACAAATTGGATCCTATACTGTGGCAGTGTGCCAGGAAGCAATGAGAGACTTCCAACACGACTTCTTCTCTGTGGAGGGAGCTGCTGTTGCCGGACTCTGCCTCCATGTACCAGGGCAGCACAAACGGGGGCTTTATTGGTGGGGCTTGGGAAGCTGTGACAGAGCCCAGCATGCAGGCCGTGAGGGCTTGGATAGCTTCCAGGAGACAAGGGATGAGGGGACGTGCCTTGGGGCTCTGCTGCTTGGGGCACGTTGTCCCTTTGTCCCTTCTCAGTTCTTAGAGGCAAGTGTGCACGAAGAAGGTTCAGCACTTCACAAACTGGTGGGTGACCTCGTAGATTCCCACAGATTCCTGAGACTTTTCGTCATAGTCAGTCCAGTCCTGTAGGGAAAAAATGGCCCTGTCAACCTCATGAGATGGCTTAAGACGGTGGGGACAATGGCACTCTGGGACTTTAAAGGGCCAGTTCAGGCTCTTACTGAGATATTCATGAATGTGTAGGACCTGGAACAGAGCTAGAGTGCATTCTGGGCAAGTCACTTAACTTCTCAGAGCCTCAGTTCTGTCCTCTATTAAAAAAAGGAATAGTAACAGACTTCGTGTTGAATGTTGAAAGAAGCAAATGAGGAAACACATGTAAAAGTACTTAGCATAGTGTCAGGCACATGTAAGAGCTCAGTAAATTCCAGTTATTGTTGTTATTAGGTGCTATGCAAACTGAAAAAGGTTTCTGTCCTTTTGAGCCTGACCACAAGGCTTATGTAAGGTAGTAACATGTTCAGTAATACAACTGATTTTCATTATTCATGGTAGTTATATTCTACAGAATCACCACAAACACTGAATTAGTAAATAGCGAACCACTGCTCCCAGGGGAAATACAGGGTTAGGTTCTTGGAAACCTTGGATCACATTTTCTTCAACCAATCAATATACAACCTTGTTTTGGGTAGGTTTCCGTTTAAAAATACCTTATATATAGTTGATTCATTAATATTGAACTCCCAGCCAACAGCACTAGAACTCATGCCTACACAAAGCTTATCTAATATGCATTTTCTCCATTAGGTATATCGCAGCCTTCCTGCTTGTGGAACACTAGGGAGCACTTTAACACTACACTTGGGGCCATTTAAACACCAAAATCACCAACAAAAATTAAAAAAATGTGGAATCATCTTTCTATTGATCTTTGTTCACCGAAAGGGTAATTCCCACCAGGTACCCTACGCCACCCCGCAAGGCCCCCAAGTCCTGTACCTTCTCCTGCAGATTAATATCACTGAAGACTGTTCCCGATTCCACACCCTCAGCAGCAAACCCAGCCTGGAGGTGACAGGAAGGCAGCAGTTAGTCTGGGGGAAAGGAGGTACTGGTCTGGCCGGTGAGGCCTGGCCAGGGAACTGGCTCTTTTCATACCACCTTTGGGATGGGAGGACAAGAGATGCAGTGTGAGCACCTCTTCTGGAATAATGCACTTCCTGGGCCTGGAAGCTTTCCCAGGCCTACGGTCGTTCCTCTAAAGGCCTGGGCCAGAGGCAGGGGGGTGGGGTAAACCTTTCCACTACCCCTGAGCTCCTGAAAGCCCCTGGGCATGTCATTCCCCTCTCTGGACCTTGGTTTTCTTGTTTAGGATAGGGGGATGAGAATGCTGTTTTGTCTCCCTGCCTCATAGATTTGTCGTGAGGTGGAAAAGCTGCATAAATAAAGTGGGATGAGCGCTGGCTCTGAAATCAAATAGACCTGGGTTCAAATGACCGTTCAGTGCTTACTGTCACCCTGGGCAAGCTGCAAAATCTCAAGTTCTTTCCCTGTCCGAAAAACAGGACGAATAACTTCACAGGGTTACTGTGAGGATTAAATGAAGTAATATGTAAACGTGAGCAGCACAATGCCCAACATATAGCAGGCACTTAGTAAGAGAGGAGAAGTCCTAGTCCCTGGTCTCGGATGAAGCAAAGTTCTGTTGTGACTTCCTATATGCACCCCCCAAAGATACAGGTTACGCACCTGGGGCTGGAAATCAACTGGTTCAAGGCCTCGGCATTCAAATTCTACGATTGTCTTGAACTTCTCATTGTCTTCAGCCTAGAAAAGAAGTGTGTTGAAGGGGCAGGCCCAACTGGGCCCTTGGGAAGATCTCACTGCCCCTGCCCTTCCTGCCAAGTGGGCCCTACTACCCCTGGGAGCCCAGAATGGGACTCAGGAGCAATTCCTCTTCTGGAAGAAGCCTGCATTGGGCACCTGCTCCTCGTGAGACCTTCTTGGACACAGCTGCTGCAGAAGACAGACTGAGTTCTGGAGTCAGCCTGCCTGGATATGAGCTCAGACGGCTCTACCTCTCCTCCCAGCTGGGCCTAAGACTGTCAGATGGGGCTAAGGACACTACAGGCTTGCTGTGAAGATCTGAACTACGTGTCAGGTGCCCAGCTGTACTACCTGACACTATGCTCAATAAACAGCAGATTAAATTATCGAAATAAAAAATATGAACAAGAATGTTAGGCTATAGTCTCCAGATTTTCCCAACGGCCCAGGATGCTTAACTGCGGCCTTTTGCTAAACCTCTGCCATGCTGTGAGGCAGGAGGCGGACTTAAAAGCCTTTGAGATGGGGTTTTCATGTGGAAGAGGCACCTCTGAGGGGACTGGTGTAACGAGGAAATTCATGCCGACCTGACCCATGGGCTCAGAGATGCCAAGCACCGCACCCACACACTTATCATTCTGTCCCTCACACCAGTCACGTGCCTGGCAGGGATGAGGCACTCTGTTGGCCCTGGTCTGCTTTTTGTTTGCTGGTGTGTCTTATTTACGATATATCATTTACTTGAAAACAAGTCCTCGCGACTTCTCCCTTTAACTTAACAAAGGTGAGAATTTGGCATAAATCAGACATGTTTCAAAAATACTAAGTAAGGGGGGTGCCTGGGTGGCTCAGTCAAGTGTCTGACTTCAGCTCAGGTCATGATCTTGGGGTCCTGGGACTGAGCCCTGCGTTAGGGTGCGTGCTCAGCGGGGAGTCTGCTTCTCCCTCTCCCCCTCCCTTTACCACACCCCCTGCTCGTGCTCGCTCTCAAATAAATAAATAAAATCTTTAAAAAAAAAAATACTAAGTAAGGAATGGGTGAATACAAGTAACTACCCTTTAAACAAAGAGACTCAAAGCACACACTCCCTCCCCCACCGTTTGGACTAATTTGTTACACGGTAATGTATAACTAGCTAATGTCAACATCAAGGGTGCCAGACAAAGCTCAGGAGTCCCCCAGTGTAGACAAGGCAAGGGCTCCCAGTGATGGAAACTGAGTGGACAGGTTGGGCCAGAGGTTCCCTGAGCTCCCACAGCCCAGTGCTTATTAGAGAAGACACTGTAACAGCCTGTTTATGAATCTTCTGCCTACCAGGCACTCAGCCAGTGTATGGTGAATAAGTGACTAAGTGAGTGAATGAGTGAACAAGTGAGTATATGAATGCCCCAAAGCAAGTCACGCGGGTGCAGACAAACTCTAGAACCCAGGCCTCCTAGCTCCCAGCTTAGATTTAATCCCACCAAATCTGCCACCACAGCAGGAAACTTACATTGTAAGATTTGATGGTGCTGCTCAAAATCTCTGAAATGTAAAAGAGAAAACAAAGTTGACTTGAGTCCACACTCTGCCCCCATCCCTGTGCCCAAACGTGGCTCTGGGAAAAAGAGTCGGCTGCCACAGCCTGGGCACCTCAGGCCTGGGTCCACCCACAGCAACATGAGCCTGCTTTTGCTCTGGTACCAGGAAGATGTAGCCCCAGTTGGCAGAACTCAGGATTCGTGGCCTGACCTACCGATGGAGTTTTCCCTCGCACACAGCTTGCACTTCTGGACCATGGAGGCACTGCCACGACCTCCCTTCAGTGCCACACTGTCCTGGCAAGGGTAAACAGAATCTCTAGTCACACATTAATTAGACATGATCCCGTCTACCACTTATTAGACAGGTGAAGACATGATCCCATCTACCACTTATTAGACAGGTGAAGAGACCAAGACAAACAGGGAGCGCCATCTGCTAGGACAAGAATCCTGGGGAGCTTCTTGAGACTAAGAAAGGGACTCCCCTTGATTTTGAACTGCCTTACATTCCAATGTAAGTTGACCACACTAGTGGCTGCCCTTCCAAACCACAAAAAGCAGGGTCCAAAGACCTGAGAGATTAGGGCCACAGGTTCCCTCCCCAAATCCCTGCCCAGAGGCCTATGTGTGTTTGTGTGTGGGTATGGTGGTAGGGGGAGTAGTTACCATCTGCCGAATATACTGCCACTTCTCTGAAATCTCACCACAGTTGCCACATTTCATCTTGGGGGAGGAAAAAGAGGATTAGTAAAGTAGTTGGCTCAGCTGGGCAGATGGGAAGGGCAAGAAAAGTGTGACGTAGGCAGGCTCAACCTACCTTCCTGTCCACAATTTCACCTCATCTTTACAACCAGCCCCACCAAGGACATAACCGAAATTTCTCTCTGGGCAAAGAACAGGTCAAGTGTTTCTCCTGCTGGCGTGCCCGCCCGCCCTCTAAGAAGTACCCAGTCTGGCTAGAAATTCAAGGCTCCTTGAGTGCAGAAATGGCACCTTTGTTGGTACTGGAGCTTCCCTTGTGTTCTCACAGGCCTTGCAGGTTCCTAGTAAAAGTACTTATCGCTGTTGTTACTCCATTTCTCTGTCTCCTCTGCTAGACTCTGTGCTTTTTGAAGTGAAGAACATCAATTCCTCAAATAAGCCCTCGTATTCGAGCTTCAAAATATTTGGTAGTAAAGGTGGCTAGAAAAAGCTTCCAAAAAGGGATAGAGCTTTTGCCAGGTTCTGAAGGATGCTGGGGTTTTGACGAGGAAGGAAATAGAGCAGAAGCTCTGAGATCTGGGAGAGTGAAGGGCCTCACACTGCTCACGTAAGAGGGGGGACTCTGTAGACCAAGCCACCAGAGTACCAGATTCAGCAGTATGGGGCGGGGAGGGATGGAGGAAGCCACGATCAAAATTAAAACGATTTCACGATAAATAAAGCTTAATCAACAAATAAAACAGAAGGTGAAATTCCCCTCCTTACTAAACAATCCCAAGACCCCTTCAAGTCGTCTTTCGTTTAGTGTTTACAAAACATGAAATAGTTCACGGAGGAAAAATTAAAAAAGGAATTGCGAGACATTACCAGTTAAGAATTAACCAATACATTTAGAAAAGCGAACAAATTCTATTCAGGAAAATAACATTTAATGGCTATACATTTCCAATCTTGCTGGAGACAAAGCTCCCCTTGGAAACTGACTTTAGCACGGGACCGACGCCCCGCCCCTGCCGCGCACCCCGCTTCCGGAGTCGCTCCCCCACCCGGAACCTCGCGGCACCTACAGCCCCTCCGATGCTCCTCCCTTCTCCCGCCTAGGATCCCGCCCCTCCAGCCGCACCTTGAGGTACCACCGGAAGTCCTCACCCAAGGGGCGGAGGTTGGTGACATTCTCCAGCGTGGCTTTGAGCTGCAGCGCAATTTTCTGTAGAGAGGGAGGGCCTCAGCAAGTGCATCAACCGCGCCTGCGCAGCCCTACCCAGCCCCGGCCCCGCCCCTCCTGGATTCGCGCTCTGCCTCCCCCGCTCCTTCTCAGCGCGACAAAGTTAACTAGTCACACATTAATTAGACTAATCACACTTCTCTCATTCCCTCCTGGCACGAACTGCCGCCTCCCAGGTCCTCGCCACCTCCCCGTCCCTGCCCCGGCGGCAGTTTGCCTCCGCCTCACCCCCATAGTGGCTTGGTTCGGCACGACCCGGCCCGGCGACAGCTGCGGCCGCTACTTTCCGGCCTGTCGTAAACGGTGGGCGCCGCCAGCGCACCGGGTGCAGACCTCCGGCGTGCGTCGGGCGGGGCGGAAGGCGGGGCTTTCACGCGCTGCTGCTAACTGCGCGCGCTGGGCTGCCTTTTCTGTAAGATTAAGTGGACCGGGGGAGGTGTCGTGAATCCGCAATTAGCCGGAGCTCGGACCCGCCGAAACCTATTTCCAGATATTTGCTGAACGCCGATCTCGTGCCGGCACTATGCTAGTTCGAGGGATACCGTAGCAAACACGACAGTCCCTGCGCGAAACCTCTGCCAGGGCTTCTCCCTGCCGCTCTTCACTACTCGGTCTTCTCTCGCCCGACAACCGCTCGGTCCGTGCTTGCCTTCTGAGGCTTCTTAGATCGCGTCGGTTCCGCCTGCCCTCGGCCAGCTTCGCAGATCTGAGGGATTGGGGCCCTTCTTCTCTGAACTGCCCCTTCCTCTTTCCCCCAGGAGACCTTTCAGAGGGTTGCCCGGTGTACACGTCTCTCGCTGCAGTCCCCAACACTGGACACGTCCTTTCAGGGGGGCTCTTCTCTGGGCTCCTGGTTTATCCTTGTATATTACCTGAACCTTGTTTCATCTGTCCTTTTGTCCAGGGCACATGAGACCACATGGAAGCTGTGGGTGTGGGTGTGCGACACTTAAACAGCCTTTGAGGTTCTCACGGTCATTTAAAATATGGAGTTACTATTCTTGTCTACTTTACCTAATCAACTTCATTGCCCCAGGTACCCTTCTATAGAGAGGGATGCACTGGAGTTAGGAACCCTGACATCTCTGATCCCAGATCTGGACCTAAGTTGCTGCTATCTTTGAAGGAGGCAGATTGTGTGTATTGGGGGGGCGGGGGTGCAGGGAACACTGGCCAAAGACTTGGGACATGTCCCAAGCTGGCCTGTCTTGTGGGATGAGCTTATCCTAATCACCTCTCCACAAATGAGATTTATCAAGCCCAGTTCCTTTCAGCACCCACAATCTGGTCAACCAGCAATTTGCCTAAGGAAGCAGTGCAATTTAGCAGCAAGGAAAAAGTCCTTACAGATCTACGTACTGAACAAATTCCCACACTGTCCATACCTAACGACTGTTGGTATTGATTTTAAAATGATTAGAAAACTCTGCGACCAGGCATTATCCCTTATATTGTACTAAACCAAAATGTTTTCCTCCATACTGAAATACCTATAGATGTATCTATAAAAGAGGATTTAAAAAACCCCCTCAATTATATCTCAATAAAGCCAGAGGGGGAAAAACCCATTTCACACCTAAAATTTTAGAAAATACTTTATTAATATAAAATACCCAGTGTTCAAATTTCCTTAATGATGTCAATTTTGTTTTTTGAATCATGATCCAAATAGGGTCCAAACTGTACTGATTATGTGTTTCTTAAATCTCCTTTAATCTACCAGTTCCCACACCATCTCTATTTTATGTTTGCAATGTGTTTATTGAAGAAGCCAGATCCTCTGCCCTGGAGTTTCCTTTGGATATTGGTTGGATTTCTATCGTATTTTCTTCTTCTTTTTTTTAATCTATTGTATTTTCTAACTTTTCTATTCTCTTATTCCTGTAAATTGGTAGTTATATCTATAGTTGATTAATAGATTTTTGGCAATACTTCACATAGGCTGTTTTAAAAAATAACTGAGGTGAGTTCACATGTTCAGGTCTTTACAAAAAACTGCAATTTTGTTATGTATTTATTAAAGACAGTCATTTATAGTTTATAAAAAAAATATTGTCCTGATATACACAAAAATGTCCTGATAATGGTAATTAAAAACAGGTACTCCCAACCCCCCTTGTGTCCACATCAATTTTCAATCTAGATTGGCTTAATCTTGAAGTGTAATCCAATAAGACTGAAGACCAAACACTTCAGGTCCTGGACAAGATAATAAAATACTCGTAAGCCTTCTGGATCCCTATAATGCAAGAAGAAAAACATATTTAAAAAGCTGGAAAAAACTGGCAAAAAAACAAAAACAAAACATTTAATAACCCAGATTATTTACATAAAGGCATTTACAGAATTAAAACTTTAAAAACAACCAAGTGTCCATAAAGAAGGAAAAGGCTATATGCTATATATTAAATGAGATCATTTTAAATGTTAGTTTTTAATGGGGAAAGTTACTATTAAATGAAAAAATCATTATTAAAATAACAGATTGCTGATCTCAATTATATTTTTTGTGCTTTTTAAAAGTTAAATAGTTTTTAATGCATGCGAACTAGATCAGAAATACTTCAAGATATTAATGGTTGTCTAATTGATAAGTTTGTAGGTGATTTTCCCCCTTTTATTTTTCTGCATTTTCTATACTGAGCATGTATTACTTTCAGAATTAGGAAAACTTGTTTTATTTTTTATTTATTTTTTAAAAAGATTTTATTTATTTATTTGACGGAGAGAGAAAGAGCACAAGCAGAGGGAGAAGCAGGCTCCCCGCTGAACAGAGAGCCCAACGCGGAACTTGATCCCAGGACCCTGGTATCATGACCTGAGCCGAAGGCAGCTACTTAACTGACTGAGCCACCCAGGTGTCCCTAGGAAAACTTTTTTTAAAAAGAAGTACTAAGCAGGACACCAAGAGGCTAAAGATTACTACGGCACAACTGGCTAAGAAAAAGGAGACTGTCCAAAGGAAGACAATTACACCCAGCATGGACTACAGGTGAGCCACTGGGGCACCTGGGTGGCTCAGTCAGTTAAGCGTCTGCCTTGGCTCAGCTCGTGATGTCAGGGTCCTGGGATTGAGCCCTGTGTCAGGCTCCCTGCTTTTCCTTCTCCCTGGCTCATGCTCTCTCTCTCTCACATAAATATATAAAATCTTTAAAAAATAAAAATAAAAGGAAGCCGTATCTAATTCCAAATCCTCAAAACACAGGAGCTGGATGTTGCCAATTTTTTTTTTTTTTTTTTTTTTTTTTAGGTAGGCTCCATACCCAGCATGGAGCCCAACATGGGGCTTGAACTCAAGAGCTGAGCTGAGATCAAGAGTCAGACCCTTAACCGATTGAGTCATCTAGGCACGCCCAGAGGCCATCAAATTCTAAGGACTCTTTGTAGCATACAGACTCATGTCTCAGCTTTATAATCTGCCCTACTGACAACATGAATTTTTAAGTTTAAGTTTGTATTCTAGATAATTTCAAGTTTCACCACTGTCAGACTATAAGATGTGCTAGTCTGAATGGCCAACACTGAAAAGGTGTTCAGCTCGACCCAGTGACTCTACAGTTTACCTCAAGCACCTGTTTTGGCATATTTCATTTTCTGTTCTGGCCAGATTCTTACTCTGGCTGCTCCTATGACATTACTCTGTGTGTGTGTGTCACTTGAGAAGCTCTGTGTAACACTGACTGAATAAAACATCAAAAGCAACAGAATGCCCTTGAGAATAATTTGAAGTCTCTCATGATGAGAACAAAGCTGGCCACCCCCTCCTTTTTTTTTTTAAGATTTATTCATTTTAGAGAGACTGAGTGAGTGAGAGAGACCAGGGCGGGGGGTGGGGGGCAGAGGGAGAGAGAGTCTTAAGCAGACTCTGCACTGAATGTGGAGCCTGACGTGCGGCTTGATCTCATGACCCTGAGATCACAACCTGAGCTGAAACCAAGAGTCGGATGCTTAGCCAACAGCCACCCAGGTGCCCTGACCCCTCTGTCTTGCTGTAACGGTCCCAATCTGGTTAAGGGTTTCATATCAGTCAGCTTCAAAACTGACACGTCTGGCTATAAGGGTCATATACACTTACTTGGATTGATTGACATCAATAAGAGAACCAATTTTTGATGTTGTGAAAGAAATGTGTTCATCTCCAATGACAATTTCAAGCTCCTAGAAACATTTAAAAAAACTAAGTCAGGGCAAGTTGGATTTTCCATCAACCACACAGAGGATCTATCATCTGTCAAATCACACAAACTCTACAACATAAACAAGACCGGTTCACTCTGAGCACTAACATGTACTGAGTCTAGAAACAAAGAGAGAAATTAGATACTGGTTTAGTCCTTGAGTAGCTCATACTCTTAGAGGAAGATGTGTTTGTGAGGCTCTACTATTTCTGGGATTTGGAAGAATTTACAAGTTTTATATAGGAGTTTTCATTGTTAAGAAAGTGGAGTAACATGTATAAATCTTATGTTTTAAAATACCAAGAATCTAACCTTTCTGGGCAACATGGGACGAGAAGAAGTCTAGACCTTGTGTTTGATCCCAGCTTTGTCACTATCAGCTGAATGCTCTTGGGTCTCAATTTCTACAGTGACACAAGTAGCACAAATCTTTAAAAAATTTCTGTGGGAGTGCTCACCGTGTGCCGGCTATTGTTCTCGGTGCGTGGGACAGATCAGCAACACCAAAGGCCTGTGCCCGTGTGGAACTGCCAATCTAGTGAGTCCTACTTCTTTTTTCTTAATTTTTTCCTATTTCTTTTTGATTTATAGTTTTCAATTATGAAAAGAATTCTAACAGAAAATATAGAAAACTATGAAACCAATGTTCTTAACACCCAGATGTGAAAATGTTAATAGGCGGTCATACTTGTGTCAGATTTTTTAAAGAAATAAAACGTTACACATACAAAGTTTAGGTCCACCTCCCATTCCATTCTCCCTCCTGCATCCCAGAAGTTGAGGTGTATTCCTTCCACTCATGTTTTTAGATTTGGTAGTATGTTTTTAAATTTTTACATAAATGATCATACTATATGCATCCTTCTGCTTTTTTCATTCAACACTGTTTTTGTATGTGATCTAGTTCATTAGTTTTAAATGCTTTAGAATATTCCATTCATATCCTTATTGAAGCAGACTTAAGTTCCCAATTTATTGTACTATAAACAATGTGGTGAGAATATTCTTCTATGCATCTCCTTGTATGCATGTGAAAATGTCTCTACGAATATTCCTAGAAAGTGTAAGTTTTTTTCAATTTTGCCAGTTATTACCAAATTATTTCCTAAAATGGTTGTACTGATGTTATTCCCACTAGTATATAAGATCCCCTTTTTCTTTCCCATATCCTTTTCACTTTTTTAAAGATTTTATTTATTTATTTGACAGAGACAGAGATAGCGAGAGCAGGAACACAAGCAGGGGGAATGGGTGAGGGAGAAGCAGGCTTCTCGCCGAGCAGGGAGCCCGATGCGGGGCTTGATCCCAGGACCCTGGGATCAGGACCTGAGCCGAAGGCAGACGCTTAATGACTGAGCCACCCAGGCGCCCCTCTCATATCCTTTTTAAAACTTGATGCCCCCACCCTCACTTTTTGCTATTCTAATGGGTCTGAAATGGTATCTCATTATTTTCCTAATTTTCACTTTCCAAATGTAGATATTTTCATATATTTATTGGCCACTTGTTTTTCCGGTTCATAAATTGCCTGTTCAGAACCTTTACACATTCTGCCACCGGGTTATCTTTTTTTCCCCCCAGTTATCTTTTTATTATTAATTTGCAGTTCCTGATATATTCTAGATATAAACCCTTTGCCAGGTATGTTTTGCAAAGATCTTCCTTCAGTCTGTGGCTTATCTTTCAACTTTATCATGATGTCTTTAGCTAAACAGAAGTTTTAACTTTAAAGAGGTCACATTTATCGATCTTTTCCCTTGAGGAATTTAAAATATTCCTTCTCTACCCAAAATAATAAAAGATAGTCTATATTTTGTTTTAAAATCTTGTTTTATTTCTACAAATGGTCTAACTGAAAAATATTCTATAAACACACTGCCAACTGATACAATTTGTTAAACAATCCATCCTTTTTCTATTAATTTGAAAGTTCGCCTCTGTCATACCCTGCTCCGAGTTCCCATATATTCATGGGTTTGTTTCTGGGCTCTCTGTTCTGCTCCATTGTTTACTGGTCAATTCTGAGGCAATATCACAGTACAGATGACTGTACCTTTTCAAGAAATCTTCAAAATTATCTTGGTTACTCTTGTCCCTTTGATCTTCCATGAATTTAATGCTCTCTTAGGCTTTAGGAAAAATCCTGTTGTGATTTTGATTTGAACTGGAATGAATTTATCAATTATTTTAATAAAATTGATATAATAATTGAGTTGTTCCATCCATAAAAATGATACTTTTTTTTTTTTAAAGATTTTATTTATTTATTTGACAGAGAGAGACACAGCGAGAGAGGGAACACAAGCAGGGGGAGTGGGAGAGGGAGAAGTAGGCTTCCTGCCGAGCAGGGAGCCCGATGCGGGGCTCAATCCCAGCACCATGGGATCATGACCTGAGCGGAAGGCAGACGCCTAACGACTGAGCCACCCAGGCGCCCCGAAGCCCTTTTAAGTTTTATACAGCTTATTAAATTTACTCCCAAGTTCTTTATAGCTTTTGTTGCTATGATGAATGGAATTTTGTTGTAATTACCTTATCCAACAGGTTGTTGCTAGTGTATAGGAGTATGCCCTGTTCTCTTCACAGGACTACTGTGATTGCTGAATGAGTTAAGAGAGCTGAAAATTAATGGTAAAGCAAAATACATATACATGATTTTACTGAGAATCCGTGGACATAAATTAAAAAGTTAACTTTAGAAAGTACTCAGGATGGGATTTTCTTTTCACTCTTTCTCAAGAGTTAGACTAGGTATTTATCCAAAGGATACAAAAATAGTGATTCAAAGGGGCACATGCACCCCAATGTTTACAGCAGCAATGTCCACAATAGCCAAACTATGGAAAGAGCCCAGATGTCGATCTACAGATGAATGGATAAAGAAAATGTGGTGTATATATGTATATATGTATATATATACAATAGAATATTAGCCATCAAAAAGAATGAAATCTTGCCATTTGCAATGATGTAGATGGAGCTAGAAAGTATTATGCTAAGCAAAATAAGTCAGAGAAAGACAAATACCGTATGATTTCACTCATATGTGAAATTCAAGAAACAAAACAGATGAACATAGGGGAAGGGAAGGAAAAATAAAAGAAGATAAAAACAGGAAGATAAACCATTAAGAGACTCTTAACTATAAGGAACAAACAGTGGGTGCCTGGGTGGCTCAGTTGGTTAAGCGTCTGCCTTCGGCTCAGGTCATGATCCCGGCATCCTGGGATCGAGCCCCACATTGGGCTCCATGCTCAGCGGGGAGCCTGCTTCTCCCTCTCCCTCTGCCTGCCTGCTTGCCTATTTGTGATCTCTCTCTGTCAAATAAATAAATAAAATCTTAAAAAAAAAAAAAAAAAGGAACAAACAGGGTTGCTGGAGGGGAGGTGGGTGGAGGGATGGAGTAACTAGGTGATGGGCATTAAGGAGGGCACTTGATTTAATGAGCACTGGGTGTTATATGCATCAGATGAATTACTAAATTCTACTCCTGAAACTAATAAAACACTATATGTTAACTAAGTTGGATTTAGATTACAAAAAAAAAAAAATTGGTCCACCATTTTGAGGTGAATTAGGAATTAACTTATATGGGTTTTTATATTAATAAATATAATTATTATTGAGCTTTTACTACACACTGGTACTATTTTAGTCACTAGAGATTTAGCACTGAAAAAATAGGTAAAATCCTTGTACTGAAGGAGCTTGCAGGGGTATATGCAAATCTGTTGCAGTGGGGGGAGGAAAAGGGATATATAAAGAAAAGCAAACAAGACAATTTTAGACAATAATAAATGCTACAAAGAAGATAAAACATCCTATTTAAAAAAAGAAAAGAAAACAGGAAAGGACATTTTAGATTGGATGGATAGGCAAGACATCACTGAGGAAGTGATGTTTGAAACCTGTAATAATAAAGACAATATTGGATAGACTATTCCAGGCAGGATGCAGCAAATGCAAATGTCCTAAACTAAGAACAACCTAGGTGTGTCTGAGGAACAGAAATAAGGTCAGTGAGGTCTGAACACAGTAAAAGATTGTGAAAATGGTAGAAGATAAGGTGGGAGTTCGGATTGATTGATTGATTGATTGATTTAAGATTTTATTTATTTGACAGAGATAGCGAGAGCAGGAACACAAGCAGGGGGAGTGGGAGAGGGAGAAGCAGGCTTCCCGCCTAGCAGGGAGCCTGATGTGGGGCTTGAACCCAGGACCCCGGGATCATGACCTGAGCCGAAGGCAGACGCTTAACGACTGAGCCACCCAGGCGCCCCTATTTATTTATTTTTAAGATTTTATTTATTTGTCAGAGAGAGAGAGCACAAGTAGGGGGAGCAGCAGGCAGAGGGAGAAGTAGACTCTCCGCCAAGCAAGGAGCCCAATGCAGGATTCAATCCCAGAACCCTGGGATCATGACCTGAGCCAAAGGCAGACTCTTAGCCGACTGAGCCACCCAGTCGTCCTGGATTTTATTTTAAATGTAGTGGGAAGGCAGTGGAGAACTTAAAATCAGTGGAATACATTTCATTTTAAAAGATTAGTCTGGTTTCAGGATGGAAAAACAGGCTGTACAGGACAAAAGAAAAAAGGAAATCAATTATAGGTCTAGATTAGGAAGGTAGCAGTTGAGGTGGAGAGAAATAGCTTCCCTGTTAACACACTCAAATATGACAGTGGCGGGGCACCTGGGTGGCTCAGTCATTAAGCATCTGCCTTCGGCTCAGCTCATGATCCCAGGGTCCTGGGATCGAGTCCTGCATCTGGTTCCCTGCTCAGTGGGGATCCTGTTTCTCCCTCACCCTCTGCCCCTCCCCTTGCTTGTGCTCTCTGTCAAATAAATGAAACTTAAAAAAAAAAAAAAAAATGACAATGGCCTTTATTTTCATTACCATAATGGTCTTCAGAATATATATAAAGCCATGAATTTAAACACATATACCTAGCTGCTTGCATGATTTTCCTTCTATTAGATTGCTGAAATAACCATGTTCTATTTCTCTTTGTATGTTCACAATGCTCTGTCCATAGTAGTTACTCAGTATGTGAGGTGGGCAGCAAAACCTCTGAGAAGGGCTGGGGGGAGAGTCACATGAGGAAATCCAGGGCTAGGCTCTAGGTGGTTGGAAGTACCACTGGCTCTCTCTGTTCCTCCCTGTGGGATTACTGCTGCCTTAGATAAAGGTGCTATAACCTGCTTTGTGTAGGGCGCGCACACACACACACACACACACGGATTCAATGTCATATGCATGGCAGTAAAACTCATCTTACTTGTAAGACTTCTGCACTACAGGACAGTTACTAAAACACTCACCTGCCGGCCCACTCGGTCAGGGGGTGGCCACAGTGCATCATCCTCTTTGGTAATTTCACTGTCATCAATTATTCTCTTCAGTTCCTCCATTACACTTTTATGTACATAAGCCTGAAAGCAAATTAAAAAATGGGATTTAAGTTGCATCCCTAAGCAAGTGTTCTCACTCAGATAGATAGTGATGAAAGATAAAAACAAAAACAAAAAAAGCCTGCTCCTAAAAACTAGTTTCTGGCACCTCTGTAAGGGGGATGGCATTCAGGTGTGAAGAAGGCTGGGCCAGAAGTGCCCAATGACTACATCTCAGACCCCATCTCCTTGTTTCTACTTCTTGGCACATCCTGTTCACTTGGACCTTCTCCTTGCTTACACACCCAACTCACACCTGAACCCAGAACAAAAGATCTGTAAATAACCTGGTTATTCCTAACTAGATGACATGCTTATGAAGAGTAGAGACATGTCTTTAAAAATACATTTTGCGTGGGCGCCTGGGTGGCTCAGTCGTTAAGCGTCTGCCTTCGGCTCAGGTCATGATCCCGGGGTCCCGGGATCGAGTCCCACATCGGGCTCCCTGCTCTGCGGGGAGCCTGCTTCTCCCTCTCCCACTCCCCCTGCTTGTGTTCCTGCTCTCGCTATCTCTCTCTGGCAAATAAATAAAATCTTTAAAAAAAAATACATTTTGCGTATTAGTCCACATTAAATATAAGGAGGCTGACATGTGTGGGTAAACATAAACCTGAATGCTAGTTAAAGATAATAGTATGAAAATATACTGACAAGACATTTTCAAATGTGACAAAGTGGTTAAAAGGAAAGAGAAGCTTTGATGAAGCCTCAAGAGCGCAGCAGAAGTTATATAACATGGAGCGCACGGACTGGACAGAGGCAGGCAGGGTGGCCAGGGTGAGGTGACTTTGAACAAGCCCCATAATTAATATCCGGCCTTCACTGTAAAGGGTATATAATACCACCCGTCAAATAGGCTTATAATCAGGCTTAAATAAAAATCGTTATGTGTATAAAATACCAAGTGCCACGCCTGGCATCTAACGTGCATTCAATGATGTGAACTGCTTTCCCATGCCCCTGTTCCCCATTCAAATGCAAATTAAAGAGCGCTACTGAAAGCTACGCACCAGGGAATATACCAAACACTTTAAGTATAAGGTATTTAATTCTATGATAGCACTGGAGAGTGGGGGGTAGGTTAAAACCTTTGTTTCTGCAGACAAAGAACAGGGAATTTGCCCAGGGGCACATAGTAAGTAGCAGATTCAGGGTTTAAACCAAGATTTGCAAGACTTTAAATGATTACCAGTAAGTGATTCAGCACTGTGAAAAAATATAAACTAAAAGATGGGAGAAAAAATTTAGAAGGTGTCCATAGATATGTCTATACTTCTCTTTTCCAATACTACTCCCAGAAAGAACAAAAACAAGACAAAAGGCTAAATTTTAGTGAAAGAAAGGCCCTCAGAAGGCTCATTACCTCTTTTCTGATCATGACATCATTTTTGTAATTGCTGTTGTTGGCATATCTCAATTTCCCTGTGAGGAACAAAAAACAAATTCAGTGTATATTAAAAACATATGAGTAAAGTATCATTAGCTCACCAAGACTATCAGCTGTTGCTTAAAATGTATCCTAGTTTTCCCTTCAGTGACTACCAGATTTACTACCTGTACTTCTGGTGTTCCAACAATGGCAGTCTTGTCAGTTCTTCACTTTAGGCTATTAAATAGCCTCAAAGCCAAAAATACTGCTGACATTGAATTATAATTCTTGCAAAAGGCAGCTCAGGTGTGATAAAAGAACACAAGCAGACTCTTTTGTGACTCTGGCAAATCATATCTCTGCAGGTTAATGTCCTCAGGTGAAAACAGGGAGAGTGATGGTAACTTACTTGCACACAGGGCCTCCTGAGGCTCAAATGAGTCGTGAAAGCAATTTGGAAACTGTAAAATGCTGTTTAGATACTATTCATGTGACCATGCAACATTCTGATCTATTCCTGTGATGGAAAAGTTGTGGTTTTATTATTAAGCAATAATATTTGGTATATAAGGCCCTTTGTGTATATGTGCATCCAAAAGGGTAATCTGGGTATATGCTGGGTATGAAGGAAAAGATAGAAGGAAACACATGAGTTTTTACCCTTGGAATAGAAGGCACACATGTAAACACGCTATCTTGTCACACTACCAAACACAGTATCTTGTCATTGTTTATAACTGGGGTTTGTCAGATTCATCTTTGTGTCCCCATTTAGTGGGAATTTTCTGTCATCTGATTCCTTTTCCTTCACCACAGTGGCCCTTCTCCCAGATCTTAGCAAACAGCAAAGTCCTATTGGTTCTGCCTCCAATAGTATCCTAAATCCTTCTGTCCGCTTTTACTAGCACCCTAGGCCCAATCAACATCCTTTTTGTCTTGACAACTGTAACTGTCTCTTAATAAGCAGCCCTGTCTCCAGTCTTGCCCATTTTGCACCCAATGATTAGAGATCACATCTTTCTCTCCTTAAAACTTTCCAATTGCTTCCTGCTGCATTTATTTATTTTAAGATTTTATTTATTTATTTGACAGAGAGAGAGAGAGCATAAGCAGGGAGAGTGGGAGAGGGAGAAGCAAGCTCCCCACTCAGCAGGGAGCCTGATGCGGGTCTCGATCCCAGGACCCCCGGGATCATGACCTGAGCCGAAGGCAGACGCTTAACGACTGAGCCACCCAGGCGCCCCTTCCTGCTGCATTTAGAATAAAATCCAAACTCTTTGCCATGGCCTATAAAGACATACATGGTATGCCCCTGCCTACTTATCTGACATCGTCTCCTACTATTCTCCTCGGAGCTCACTACTTCCTCAGCCGTACTGGCTACCCGAAACATACCTCCTAGCTCATTCATGCCCTACAGCCTTAGTCCTTGTTACTCCCTCTGTCCAGAATGCTCTTCTTCCTGAGCCTCACAAGGCTGACTCCTTCTTGTCAGTCAGGGTTCAGTTCGAATACTACTTTTTCAGAGAGCGCGCCAGCGGCCACCCTGCTTAAAAGCAGCCCACCAGCACTTAATCCATCATTTTGTTTTATGTTCTGACCACCGGTCACTATCTGGAGTCTTTGTTGTTGTTGTTTATCTCTCTCCCAGCACCAGCATATACGTTCCATGAGAGGAAGCTTGTCTGGCGTTCACTCCCGTATCCCAGATTGTGAAAGAGAGCCTGGCACAAGGTAGGCAGTCAATGTTTGCTGAGTGAGGCATTCTAGTAAAAAATGTCACCAAACAGAAGTCCCTGCGCATGGGAAGAACCAGTGGAGCGGTCACAGGAGTGATCGTTTCAGATCCGCGCCGCAGTCATCAATACCTTCCTCTTCTAGCTCCTCGCACATTCCGGAACCCGGCCTCCCCACTCGCCCGACCCCAGGCCCAGTCCTCGCTCCCAGGGGGCCAGAGACCGCTCTTACCGTCGGGTCGGAACTCAAACTCCAGGAACTCATGGCCGAATTTGCCCTTATGACCCACGTAGTAACGCAGATAAAAGTCACTCTCCATGGTTCACGAGGAGGGTACCAAGCCCAAACTTTACCAGCAAGCCCACCGCCGCTGTTTGCGCCCACCACTGACGTTTACCTGGGCGCGCGGAAGTGACGTCAAGGCAAGGCCGTCGGCCGTGGCGAGGCGGCCCCGGTCGCCCCCATTCCCGGAAGTGGCAAGTCTGGCCCATTCCCCGGCGGAAACCAGGCTCCTTTCACCCGAGGGCGGGGTCAGTGGAGCCGTGCCCCGTTGGCCGGAGGCGGGAGCGAGGCTGAGGCTCAACACCCGGGGTTCTCGCAAGCTGGAGGCCGAAGGCGACTGGAGGACCCCTGGGTTCGGGCGGCGGGTCTGGAGACCTTGCTTCGAGACTTCCGGCTGAGCACGCCGAATGCTGCGCCCTTTCAGGCTCGACGTCCATTTAAGTACACCTGACTTGTGTGCGTCGGGCAAAGCTGATCACCGTCCCTGGACCTAGGTCTCGATAATAAAATGGGGTTAAATGAGCTGACCTCACAGAAAAAAAAAAAAAAAAAAAGGTTAAGTGACCTGACCCCACGGGGCTCAGCACACGATGTTTCAGAAGTTGGCTGCGACTGAACTTTGCTGTTTACGGACCAGTTCAAGGAAACTGTTCCCAGAGACGCTTTTCCCGAATCCACGGTGGAGATTGTCATTTCCCTGGAACTAATTTATCTCCCATTTTAACCCTTTTAATCTTTATTTCTTTTTATTTCTACTTTTCCCTTTCTGCTTCACTGGTCTCTAGAGTAGGTGCTGTGAGTAGAAGTTAAACTGAATATTTAATTTCCCATTCTCGTTTTCTATGCACTGCTTACCCAGCAGTGATTCTCAGTCCTGGCTGCACAAATGGAATCATTTGGGAGCATCTTAAAAATACTGATGCTTGGGCCCCACCCCAAACCAATTAATCAGGTTCTCTTGCGGTGAACCTAGGCGTTGGTATGTTTTTGCAAAGCACCCCAGATGTGCTGCGATTGAGGACTGATGCCCAAGAGGCCCTTGTCTTTTCAGGCCAAAGTGGTTGACCTCTGTGAAGTCTTTCTGGCTGTGGAAAAATTTTCCTCCTTGAGTAGGCAAAGGACAATCAAAATCTTAATTATTAGAAGACTGCTTTAGCTCATCAAAGTTCCAACCAGAGGGGGGAATGAAATCAGTTCTAGAGACAGTGCTGAGATGGCATCATTCTTGGGGCCTGGCTGCTGACTGTGTACTGTTCTGTATTGAGGTCAGTGGTCTCTTGATTCTCATTCCCAGTCTTACCATTACTCCTTTTTTTCTCCCCCCCCCCCCCCCCCCCCCATAATGGGTAGCAGAGTGTAGAGTGGGTATGAGAGGGGAAAATCACTGGAAGCTTGTGTTAAAATAATCCTTGTGCGACTTGATTCACTGTGACTGAAGGTGAACTGATTAACATTTTGGACCTCAAGTTTATCTTTAAAATGAGAAAAATAATGTTATACATCTGGCAGGACTGTTGTAAAGATAGGAAACAGTATCTTGGAAATAGGAAAAATACTTTGTGAACTATAAACTGTTACAAAACCGTAAGGCATTTTATTAAAAAAATACTGGGGGGATACCTGAGTGGCTCAGTCAGTTGAACATTGGACTCTTGATTTTGGCTCAGGTCATGATCTCGGGGTCCTGGGATCAAGCCCTGAATTGGGCTCTGCTCAGGGGGAGTCTGCTTGGAATCCTCTCCCTCTCTCTTTGCCCCTCCCCCTCACTCTCTCTCTCTAATAAATGAATAAATCTTAAAAAAAAGGAAACACTGGATATGGGTGGTAACAAGGGAATTGTATAAAAAAAGAGAAGGGAACCACCAGGTATTAAGCACCTAATAAATGTGAATCCATTTACAAATGTTTGTTCTTTGAATCCTCACAATCTTGAAGTGGTAATTGCAATTAAGTATATAGATTCATCAGGTAATTACCACGAAGTTATTGTCCAAGAGTGAAATTATAAAAATTATAAGGTGACTGCTGAATCTGAGCATCTGCAGATGTGGCAAATAACAAAAGTTTTGAGAAAATTTAAAGGACACTGGACTCCAGTCAGGCTGTAAAGTGATCCAGGTTTGGAGGCATGAGATAACATGGTATAGCTGAAAGAACACGGTCTGTGTATTTGATGTGCCTGAATTCAGCATAATTTACTGCGCTTTTACTGTGCTACGTGCTGGGAATACGATGGTGAGCAAGACAGACCTTTACAGAACTTGCAGAGGAGGCAATTAAGGAGCATACAAGAATTATAATGTAGAGATAAAGGTTACAAATAGGGGAAACACAGAATACTATGGAAGCACACAGGATGGTTCCTAATCCAATCGAGGGGCCTAAGGGAAGTCTTCCTGAAGGAAATATTCCAAATAGAGGGCCCAGACCGTGTGGTTGGAATACAGAATGAGGTTGTGCATATAGTAATGAGGTTGGAGAACGGGCAGAAGCCAAATGGCTTACAAGCCATATTAAAGAGTGTGGGCTAAAACCCAAAGGTATTGGATTTTAATGCAAGGGAAACAGATGAAGAGCTTTAAGCAGGAAAGTAGAAAGGATGGTGGTGACATGACCTATTGCATTCTAGAAAAAATCACTCTGGCTGCAGTATTGTAGAATAGATTGGAAAATGGAAAGATTAAAAGTATGAAGTTCAGGGGGCACCTGGGTGGCTCAGTCGTTAAGCGTCTACCTTCCGCTCAGGTCATGATCCCAGGGTCCTGGGATCGAGCCCCACATCGGGCTCCCAGCTCTGCGGGGAGCCTGCTTCTCCCTCTCCCACTCCCCCTGCTTGTTTTCCCTCTCTCGCTGTGTCTCTGTCAAGTAAATAAATAAAATCTTAAAAAAAAAAGAAGTTCAGATATGTAGTTGCTAATCTATGATGATGATCGTCCAAGATAATGGTAACCTGTACTCAGGTAGTGGCAATGGAGATGATAAATGTGGTTGGATTTGAGACAAGACACCATAATGTAAGGGGCGGCGAAGGAGATTAAGATGTAGCCAGAGAGGTAGGAAAAAACCAGGAATATGGTGTCATGTGAACCAAAATAAGAGTATTTCAAGAAAGAGTGCCAACAATGTTAAATACTTCTTCCAGGTCAAGGAAGATAAAGACTGAAAATATTTATGAGATTTATAATCAAGGAGGTCTTTGGTAAAAGCAACCTCAGTGGCCTGGAAGCGGAGGCAGGACAGAAGTATTGGTATGCAAATAGGCAAAATTTGTTGTGGAAGCAGAAACTACCTAACCCTAGGAGTTAGGTGTGAGTCTGAGAATGGAGGATTTGTGGAGGAAGAGTCTTAAGCGAAGTATCAAGGACAAGCAGGAGTGAGCCCGATGAAGAGGCAGAGAATGCTGCATGTAGCATGCGCTGAAGGTACTTTGGGGATACTAAATGTAACCATGAGACTTTGGGTAGTTCCTTCACCCATTTCCTCATCTACGGAATAGGAACAATATTATTGATAGTATTTATTTCATAGGATTGTTGAAGGCTAAAATAATTTATGTTGAATACTGGGTACACATTAGGGGCTCAATCAATGATAGCTTACCCTCCCACCCCTCATTAAAGCATCGCAATGAAACAACACTTCAGATTTTAAAAAATGAATTTAATCTCTCTCTAGAAACAGTGCACTGATTTTACAAATGTTCACGTTTGGTTTTTCGTTCACCAAGATGATGTCAGTATAGCTAGTGAGATGCAGCACGCCACCCTCTGCTTCTGGAACAAAAACCAGACTGCAAAGGGCACTGAGTACAGAAGCTAATGAAACTCGGAATGACAAGACAAAAAGAGCAGAAACCGTTAGTGTGACCCAACATCCTAACATGCCTGTTACATCAAATATGGTCATTTGAGGGTGTTGGGGGGAAGACAAACAAGGAAAATTCATTTGGGTACAATGTGATGGAGTCTGCAAACCAGTACTTCACCCCCAAATGAACAACAGCTGTAGAGTACAAAATGCTACTTTAAAACACGTGGTTCGTACAGGTATGTTTTCTCTTGTAGTTTTTGTAAAAAAGTATCAAAACCTTCATGTTTTTAAATATATATATACATATACAGGTGGCTTTTTAAAAATTACTTTTTATAGCACAAAGTGTTTGCAAATGCAGAGGGTTTCTGCTGATTCTTGACTATGCACATGGTGCATAGCCTGAATGAACAGAGCTTCCTGATTTCTTATATTAACTGAAAATTTGAAGCTGTAATTCCTCCACCTCTAAGTTCTCTGTATCCTGAAAATCCCCAATACCTTAAAGATACAGTGTGAGAAGACTCCGATACTCCTATCTTCATGCATTGATGGGAAAGGAAGTTATTTACTCTGAATGTTTTCATTCCTAACTCATTAATATTCTGTGAAATAGTATGGCTGGAGTTAGGGAGAGGAATGAGGCTCACATTCCTGTGCTCTCTCCCAACTCCCACCAGCACCTGACTAGACAGTGCTTGGGGTTCCCTCTGCAGACTACCCATCTCCAAAATTTCGTTTTCTCGGTGTTGAGAAAATCTCAGAGGCTCTTGACAACGTGGAGTGCTTCTGTGAAAATCCCATTACCCTTATATTCAAAAAAAGGGTCAACTCAAACATATGAAACGCAGTCACTATTTCCCTTTGGCCACTGGAAAGCTGGAGGCTAAAGACTGTCATGTCTGCAAAGTGCTGGCGATGCATCCTGATGAACTCTCCATGATGCCCTTGGTGCCTCGTACACAATAAATGACTAAGAAATGTTTGCATAATTGAATCAGAAATTAAACATAAGTATTCTATAAAGTGCTTACATTGAACCTGTCTTTCCATTCAGCCTCATTTCTTGCTAAGTCCCCCTTGAGCCTTTTGCTCATTACAATGAATTACATGCAGTTCCTTCCAGTCCCCATGCTGTTTCATGTCTCCGTGTCCTCCTCTGCCTGGGGCAGCCCGGACACCCCGACTTAGTTTTCAAGACTTAGTATAAGGTCACTTCCACAATGCCTTTCTTGACCCCATTCATTATCTCCTTATGTAGAAATGACCTCTCTCTCCTTTGTGCCTTAAGAGTACTCTGAAAAGAATCTATTCCTTTTTTGTTTCCACAGGTCCTCCTCTACTGTTAGTGAACTCCGTAAGGACAGAAAACACTTGAGTGACCCGTCCATCTGCAGTGCCCGGCACTTAGTTGGTACCTGGCAAATGGTTTCAGTGAATGGATATACTGCAATCACAGAGAAAATTGGAAGGATCATAGTACTTATTGCCATAAATTTAATTCCGATCTCATCTTGAGGTTAAAGGTTACCTCAACCTATTTTATAAATAATCAGGCTATCAAGAGTAAATAAATAAAATTTTAGTTTTCTGTTTCTGGGAGGCTATTTCTACCAGCGTCTTCATAATTCCACTGGAAAGATAGGCCAGTAGATAGCAGGTTTGGTACAATGTTCAGGCAGCCCAAAGTAGTCTCCTAGAGAAGGAAAGGAAAGAAAAGGTCTGGGACCAGTTTCTTTTAAACAGAGAAAAAAAATGTCTGATAAATCTTCTACCCTCCTGGCCTCATGTCTAGGTTTCCTTCTGGCTCTACAGTCCGATGACTCTATGATCTGTTATTGGCTGTAGGTATATGACAGCACAGGGGCAAAAGGCAACAGAAATGCAATTATACCTCAAAATGAGGTTCAGAAGCCTCCAAGACTAGAGAGGGAGGATGGACCTGGCCTCCTCAGATTTCATCTTATTGACTACCATCGGACACGTGAGGACTCTGCAGTTGGTCTTCCGTAGCTTGCTTCCGTAGCCGCCTCTTCCAAACTGCAGCTGTAGCATATTCAGGAAACATGGATGTCTCTGAGAAAGTTGTGTCTCATCATCCTTTTGAGATCTCAGGCTGAACCATCCTGACTCCATTTTTTTTGTTTTGTTTTTTTTCTGGGAAGGCCAGGATCTGACTGACAGTTTAGAAACTACACATTAGTCACCGTTCTCATTTCCCCAGGGAATTCTATTTCTTTGGAGACGGGTCATAGAAAAAGTTGCTTGTTTCGTGTAAATCTCAATGTTTTTGTCATTTTTCTCCAGTCAAAAATAATTTTACTTTCCATTCTTGAAAGAATAGTAGTAAGTGATTAAGCTCCATAGGAGTTGGCCACCTGTTCTTAAAATCCTATTTGGTATTGGTCTTTAGGTCAATTGCCTCTCAATGAATGTTTTAGGACTACAACACATGCATATCGTGAGGAAATTGCTTGTTTATGCAGAGCATAGGGCCAAGGCTCCAGAACACAGTTGTTTTTCTCGGAAGTGAGGAGATCATGAGTGACGTGAAGAAAGGTTCTAGGAGCAGGGTTATAGAACTCCCGAATGCCTGCCTGAAAATGCGAAGGGTATCAAGCTGGTGAGATATCCAAGCTTCACTGAGTTGGGGGCTGCTGAGGGGAGGGGTGTCAGAATTTGTTCAATTTGTTCACATGTCTTGTCCCTGGCTGTCTGGTGGGAGTGAAGTGGCAGAACAGCAGAGTTAAGAAAAGATCAGATCTTGGAAGAGAGAGCTGGTGGGGACAGAATTCCTTCTGGGATGGTAGGAGTATGTTTTCAATGGCAGACCCCACAAAGAGAAAAGAGCACTTCTCCCACCTCTCCCGACGCCCAGGAAAAACAAAGAAAAGTGTCCATAATGAAAAAAAAATCTATACATATACCCAGAGTTTTTCCTTTTATTTACAAAGTAGTAAACCAAATCCCTGTGTGAACATATATATCCAATATACGATAATGTTGTATATGCCATTTCCCCCTTGTAGGACTTCAAGTTTGGCCACTTTCTCTGACTTCAGCCAAAAGCTACTTTCATCTAAATGAACACATGATGGTAGCAAGCCTATGTTGTTTCCCCCACTTACAGGAAATGGCAGAGAGGAAGGGAAAGGGAAAGGGAGAAATAGAGATATAACAGAACCTATTCCACTGTCCTTATCCTCACCCCCTGCCTATCTCAGAGGTTCAGTGCCTGAGCCAGTCTCTACAGGAAACTTGGGCTGTTCTAGAAATGTATCCACTTAGCTCTCCACGAGTAAGGATGGCACCCTAGGAGTGCTTCAGAGGAAACATAATGAATTCAACCCAAGCATCCTGAAGGAAAAGGAAGTTACTTGAAATGCCGAACTTTAAAACAAGGAGCCGAGGTTCGGGCGTGTTCTCGCCTGAGCTCACAAGAACTTCTGGCACCGTGTGAAATCTGGCACTGGCCCCAGCCACAGAAGAGAAAGCCCGAGCGGGAGTCCCAGCAGCCATAGGGGAACTGAAAGGCTATGCCTGATGGACTAGGATCCCAGGAGTTGCCAGAGGTGGAAAAGATCTGCCTCTTCCACTACGTGTTTACACAAACCACGGCACCCATTTTTTTGAGCCAAATTTCCAAAGGCTTCTCTGAAAACTACAGATAACCCTCCGTGGACTGTTTCCCCATGTTTTTCTCTGTATGGATTCGAACAGCCCCAGGTGCGCCTCTTCTCTACAGATCTGTCTCTCTCACACACATACACATAGAAACGTAAACGCACACAGAGTCTGCATGGTGGGCCAATCATACCAAAAATAAATACTCTTGTGTCTCTAAATTATTTATAGGACTAATCTTATTTTTTGAAATATGTTAATAAATAATCTAAGTGGGGGAGGGAGTTGAAGTGTTTTCTCCTTTTTTTCACTTATGTTGATGGATAGCCACAAAGCATAATCATTTTATATACTAAAAAAAAAAAAAAAAAAATCAAACCCAAAACTGCAAAATCTAAAAAAGCTCCCCCCAAACCAAATACTCTCTGTAAATATAGTTTTAAAATGATGAGTAAGCTACTGTACCATCAGCCCCATTTGGTTATGTACATCATGTTAGTCACTCAGCAGTAGCCATTCCATGAAATCCTCATGGGTAGTGCAACCAGTTAAAAAGTGTATAAAACATTATACATATAAAAACTCTCACATCCTTTGGATGTTTGCAGTTCATCATAACTTTGTGGTTACCTTTCCGCAACATAAATTAAAAAGAAATCTCTCACACACACACACACACACACACACACACACACACACACCCATACACAGAAACCCCTTCATCCAGGCATACACCATCCAGAGAGTGTAGTGCATGGGACTGAATTCCATGAGGCACGAAGGGAGTGGTCCCATCCTCAGGGCAGTCCATCATCTTCAAGGCTTAATGCCACTCGCTGGGGAGAGAGAGCAAAGAAATCACCATTAGACCCACAGGAGCGATTTACTGAGTCCCCACCAGGCAGCAGACATTCTATGACTTTATAGGCATTAGCTCCCATAATCTTCATACTAGCCCAAGAGACAGGTTTGTCATATTTATTTTACAGATGAGGAAACGGAGACTCAATGAGCTTTAACATTTGTCCTGGATCACATAGCAAGTGGGTGAACTAAAATTTGAACCCAGACCTGTGTGAATCCAGAGCTGTTGCTCTCTCCATCATTCTCTTCTGCCTCATTGTCAAGGAGTGCTGGGGAGATCTCAAATTTCTCAGTCCTTCCTTAGAGGATTTTAGGTTTTTTCAACATTAGTGGGTTAGCTCTGGCAAATGTTTAATACCAGGCCATTAGCTACTTGTCTCTAGCTTGTGAGTCACAATTAGGCAGGCGATCCGCTGCAACCCTCTTAACTGATTATACAGAATCAGAAGGCAATACAGGTCAATTAAATTCAATTCCTCTTTCCCTCAACCCTACTTTTTAGTCATTAGATGCTAGACTTCCCCTGTCACAAATGGCTGACCGTTAGTGGGCTGAGCCCATTAACCCCTGAGCTGGTCTATTCCATTGGCAGAGTGGACAGTGGACTTAACCTCTTTCCTCTACTGACAAGAAATCTCTTTCTCTAAATATTCCGATGTTCCCCGGTTCTCTTAGACTCAAGAGAGTTCTATACAGACAACCCTTGAAATCTGCAGACAGTGTCTGAGTTCCCTTCCTTTCCTTCTGAGTGTTTTCTCCTCCAGGCTACACATCTAGCTTTCCCCAACTGGGTCTGTTGTAATCCTGTTTCCCACTTTTCCATTTCCTGGGTACACTCCTTTGGGCAGACCCCAGTGTTTCAATATCTTCCTCCTAGCTAAGTGAATTTGGGCTAACCACTTTACCTCTCTGAGCCTTGGTTTTACCATCTGTCAAATGGGAGTAAGAACAGGACCTACCACATAGAGTTGTTGAGGAACCAAACAAGAGCATCTCTATAGAGTGCTTAACACACGTGGGGTCCAGAGTATTCTAGATCAACCTGGCCAGCATAATAAAATAGAACCAGACTAGCATTTCCCATCTGTGGACAGGCTACAGACAATAAAAAGTGACCCCACTACCTTTCAAATCATCTTTGGGTTATTTGTGGTTTTGCGTGAATGCCATGGCCTTGCTTTACCAGCATAGACACATAGAGACAATGAGACTCTCTTCTTCTAGTCCGGTTACCCTCCCTCTCTCTCCAGGACAGATCTCTAGACCAAAGGCAGTGATGGTAGAGCTCCCTGAGAAAAGGACAGCGGGGAGAACAGGTTGTTGAGGATACTGATTCTCAGAGCTCCCAGGCTATTTACCCCATGATGTAAGTGGAAAGAGCATGGACTTTTGTGTACATACAGCCTGGAGTTTTTGTCCTGGTTCTGCCACTTCTTAGTGGTGACCCTAGGCAAGTTACTCAAATTCTCTAGTCTCAGTTTCCTCATCTGCAAAATGGGGCTAATCATATCAACTTTATAAAGTTGCTGTGAAGACTACACAAGGAAATGTACATCAAACACCGAGCGGTGTCTGACACACAGGAGGTTCCCACTAAATGTCCATTTCCTCCCTTTCCTACTCTATTTCTCTGCAGCCGGCAGGAGCTTATTCCTCGGGCCTTAGATGCCTCAGGAATGGCTCCTCCAGAGGCGTTATTTGCTCCTTGGGACACAGTGCCACTTGACGCGTGTAGAGTGCTTTGTAACTCACAAAAGCTCTCGCACGCGTGCTGTCTCACCTGAACGCTATGAATTTAGGCAGCAGATAGAATGGGGGTTATCATTCTTACTTTACAAATAGAAGTGAGCAGAGAGAAGTGACTAAGGCCACAAGGCTACGGAGCAGTGAAACTGGGAGCCACCTCCTCAGGCTAAGCTCAACGCTTCTTCCACTGCCCCCCACCCCCAATCTGTAAAACTTGGTCAAGCACCTATTTGTGTGATTGGCCGAGGTTAAGTCTCAAGGCCATCTGCCAGCCCTCCTCACTTGCTCAACTTCATTTCCCATGCCTCCCCTTCATGAATAATGTGCTTCCACGGCAAGGCAGTCTGCTCTGCCCCATACGCGATCGTTTCTTCCTCGGGCCACTTCCTCGGTCTACAGTGAACTCCTCTTTCCTCTTTGCCCCAACACCCAGCTTACAATTTGCAGCCTTCCAGGACCAGAATGCCTTCTAGGATGGGCCGCACCTGCCTAGGCTCACGCCCTCACTCACCAGCCCCTCAGACTCGGAGTGGCGCTGCCCTACCTTGCACTTGACGACAGGCAGCTCGGAAAGAGGGTTCTTCGGGAGTTGGTGCGGCTGTGACCTTGGTTCCCCCGGCAAGACAAAAAGCTCCTTGAGGGCAGGGGCTGGGTCTTCCAGTTCTCTGGTCTCCCCAAGACAGGGCTCTGCCCACAGTGGGTGATCAAAGCTGCTGATTGCCTGACAGGGGGATGGACTGGATGACCTAGGAGGTCACACTCAGCCCCCTGACTCTGCTATACAACCACGACATCCGCTCCACACACTTGGCGGTCCTCGCTCCCCCAACAAGCCAGGCCCTATTGTATCCCTCAGCCTTTGCACCTGCTTCTTTCTGGAATGCCATTTTCCTCCTTCTCTTGCTGAAAAACTGCTATTAACCTCTCAAGGATACAGTTCATCTATCACAGCCTCTGGGAGACATTCCCTGCCTGGTTTCCCAAACAGAATTAACAGCTCCCTTGTTGATGGTCCCTCAGCGTTTGCTCAGCAAATATGTACTGGCTCCCAGTACGCTATGCTGTGCTGGGCCCCAGGGAAACAGATGAATTCAATGATCCTGGCCTCAAGGAGTTCACGGTCTAGTGGGGAGACCAATGAGCAAAAAGACAAGTTGACTACAGTGTGACAGGTGCTGGGACGGAGAGAGGCTGTGGAAGAACAGAGAAACCAGGGAAAGCTTCCTGGAAGAGAGACTCCTGAGCTCCACCAATGCACTCGCACACAGCTGTCCGACAGTAAGTGACTCTCACCACCCCCAGCTCCTCGGAAGTGGGTACATTGCTTCCTTCCTTGCGCACAGTGCATATCCGGGACAGCGCTGGGCTTGCAGCCAGCACATAGTTTGTGTGAAATGAACACATCTCAATCGCATGGCCACAGTTACCCTTCTAGGCCAAAGGTTCTGAAAACGTACTCAGCAGAAAGAAAGACGTTTGGTTTCTTTACCCTAGGAACAGCCTCTAGCTACGAGGTGGTCCTGATACATTTCCACCCCAACCACCTGCCCCAGCATTTCTGTGTCCCCAGGGCCTAGAATGGTGTCTGGCGCATGGTAGGTTCTTGATAAATGTTGGAAGGAAGGAAGGAAGGAAGGAAGGAAGGAAGGAAGGAAGGAAGGAAGG
>NW_023270447.1:51940827-52011884 GCF_011800145.1 Mirounga leonina | reverse complement strand
AGGAAGGAAGGAAGGAAGGAAGGAAGGAAGGAAGGAAGGAAGGAAGGGGGAAGGAAGGAATTCTTCCAGCAAGGGATACTTACTGCAGGATAGACATGGCCAATCTGAGCAGTCCTCCCTATGTGGAGCTCATCTTCGTCCTCTTCTTCCGTTGTTTTCCTGTACACCGGGTTGTCGAAATTCATGCTTTTGGTGTTCTTCCGCTTCCAGTTTCTCCAGATCAGGTAGCCACTCATGCACAGCATGGCTATTACCGCTGGAGAAAGGGACACAGCACACTGAACTTCCAGTAGGCTCTAGGCCATCGCTCAGATGTCAGGGCATTTCTCGCCCCCTCTCCAACTTTCCTGCCCCTTGTTCCTCAGGTGGTTCTGCATGTCCTTTTTCTGCTGCTTGGAAGCCCTGCTCCTGTATCTTCCTTTATTAACTGCCCATCTTTCAAGACCCAGCTCAAACGCAAAGTCTCCTCTGCTTCTAGAGGAACAGTCAGCTGCTCCCTCCTGTGTGCCCCCAGCCCACGGTACTGTACTTTATATGTGTGTGTACCCCCAACCAGACTGAGCTCTTTGTGGGCACGAACTGTGTCTTCATCGCTCTGCCTCGCGCAGTAACGTGTACTGAGTGAATGAGTGAATTTCTTCACCACACCTTCGTTCTAACGCTGCAGCTTCCTTGGAATTCTCTGAGAAAACCATTCTCTCCCCAGATGGAGGGTGGATGGTGGGCTGGGGCTCTGCAAGAAGAGGAGCATCTCTAGAAGGGGACACAGCAGGGAGACACCGGCTCTGACGTGCAACTGATGAACATATGAATGAGCATAGGAGGACATTCTCTAACACAGCTGGGCAAAAATGGGGCAAGCAGCTTCACAAGATAGTAGGGGATCACCGTGAGCTTTCAAGTGGAGGCTGATGACAGCTATCCAGGCTGCTCGAGAGGGACTTTTTTACTTTGGTAAGACTGTGATCATTGATACTCATTAAAGACAGGAACAAGGCCAGGACACCTGTCACCACCGCTACTGTTTATTGTTCCAGAGACCTAGCTCTGGCGTGAGACCAGATCAGGAATGGAAGAAGACACACAGGGGAGAGGGAGAAACCAAAGTGTTAGTATTATCAGTTCCATATGTTCAGAAAATCTTGGAAAAGCAGATGAAAAACTATTAGAAATAACTTCAGTTCATCAAGAATTAACAAAAAAGGCAATAGCTTTCTTATTAATCAGCAATAACCAATTAGAAAATGGAATGGGATAAGAACACATTCACAGTAGCTTAACGAAAAACTATAAAATACCTGGAATAACCTAACAAGAATTGTGCAAGTCCTATTTGATCTATACAATTTTACAGAAGGATATAAAAGAAGGCTCAAGTAAATTGGGAGAAGTGTCATGTTCCTGGATGGGAAGCTTCGATATTGTAAAAATGTGAATTCTCCCCACATCAACTTATATATCCAAAGACTAAGATTCCATCATTAAGATGATTCTAAAGTTTATCTAGAAGAGAAGTTGAAAAAAAAAAATCTAAGAAAATATTGCAAGAACAATAATGCTCTATTAGGTATTAAAACCTAGCGTGAAGTTGTTCTTGCAGTATATAGGAACAGACAGATAATTGGTGAAGGACAATGAACAGCCCAGAAGCAGATCAAAGTCTGGATAGGCATGTAGTTTATAATAAAGATGACAATTCAAATCAGAGGAAGGGATTATTCAATAATGGTCTTGGGAAAATGAAAGAGGCCAGTAGAAAAAAAATGGTTAAATCTCTATGTCACAGCATACTCTAAAATAAATTCCAAATGGGTTGCTGTCTAAATATAAAATAATATTTAGTAGAAAAATATATGGGGAGATATTTTAATAATTTACAGTGAGGCAGACCTTCCTAAGCAAAACACGAAACCCAAAAATCGTAACATGAAAGATGAACAGATCGGATACTTAAAATTTTTAAATTTATGTGTGGCAAAAAGAAGCACAAATATATTTAAAAATCAAGTGGGAGTGTGGAAGAGAATATCTGTAACGTATATTACAAAGGTTTATTTATTTATTTATTTGAAGATTTTATTTATTTATTTGACAGAGAGAGACACAGCGAGAGAGGGAACACAAGCAGGGGGAGTGGGAGAGGGAGAAGCAGGCCTCCTGCTGAGCAGGGAACCCCATGTGCTCGAACCCAGGACCCTGGGATCATGACCTGAGCCGAAGGTAGACGCTTAACAACTGAGCCACCCAGGCACCCCTATATTACAAAGGTTTAATATTCATTATGTATAAATATTTCTACAAATAAGAATAAGATCCAGAACCAACAGAAAAACCAGACAAGACTAGGAATAAGCAATGCATTAAGGAGGAAATGTAAATGGCCATTAAGCTTATGAAAAGATACTCTACCTAATAGGGAAATGCCAGGGAAGGAATACTCATCTTTCACCCCTCAGAAGAGCAGAAATTAAAACTATTAATTATATCGGAGGGGGTTCTATCAGGGAAACAGAGTACACAAGCCCTTCTATCGAGTAGAGGATCGCAGGAAAGGGCTTCTCTTTCATTAAACAATGTTCAGGGTATTTTCCGCTTACTCTACTCAAAATCAGCCCGCCACAGTCTCCCCATCATCTTTCCTGTTAAAGCCTTTCAAGGCCAATTCAAACGGCATCTTCTCGGGAAGTACCACTCCCTCTCCTCCGCAGGGCGTCACACTGCTCTTACAGCATGGTGTAATACACATTAACACCACTCCTGCATCACTTTTTTTTTTTTTAAAGATTTTATTTATTTATTTGAGAGAGAGAATGAGATAGAGAGAGCATGAGAGTGGGGAGGGTCATGGGGAGAAGCAGACTCCCTGCTGAGCAGGGAGCCTGATGTGGGACTCGATCCCAGGACTCCAGGATCATGACCTGAGCCGAAGGCAGTCGCCTAACCAACTGAGCCACCCAGGTGCCCTCCTGCATCACTTTTGAGGACCAAGTCTGATTAAAGACTGAAGGCTCTTAAAGTCTTTTATCTTCTTCTTCCCTGGATCCTTGGCACTCAGCAGAGTCCCCTGCACAGTGCAGAAGTTTTGAAAACATCCACTCACTAGCTCACCACTACACTGGGGATTTCCAAGATAAATGGGCAAAGTCCTCGTCCCTGAGGTGCCCGTAGGCAAGCAAGGGAGATCAACCTATGAATGGGCAGTGGCAATTCGAAGACCCCACCAAGAGATGAGACTGGTCCAAGAGACAGCATATTCAGGACACTATGTGAACAGCGGGGTGGGAGAGAATAAATCAGCCTCTGTGGTTCTCTGTGAGCTTTAACCAAATGTTGTATTTTGGCCATATCAAACTTCTAGTTCCAAACCCACCCGCACCCGCTCTCCCATGCTATTTCCCCTTCCTGGCTTTGCTTCCTGCTGTTTTCACTGCTTGGATTGCTCTGGGTTCTTCTTCATTGGGCTGACTCGGCGTGAGTCATTACCCGTCATTTCCACTCGGAAACCTTCCCTGCCCACTTCCCTTCTCTTCTGATTCCAAGTTAAGTACTTCCTCAGCGCTTCCACTGGACTGCCTGTGGCTTAATTTTAGACTTCCCATGTCATCGTCCAATTAATTATCTGTTATGCGTGTCTCTCCAACAAGACTAAAGTTCTGGAGGACAGGAACCGTGCCTTATTCGTTTTTAACCACCTTTTCTCCACTTATCACAGTCTGCTACATCGCAGCTGCTTGATAAATGTTTGTTGAAAACCAAACAGAAAGGAAGCAAGACAGCACAATTTACTAAAGGAATGGCAAGCAGCGCTCCTCATTAATTCAACAAATATTTTATTTCCTACCATGTGCCAGCCACTGCTAGGAGCTGGGGGGAGGGGCGAGCAAGAGAGGCGCCAGCCTTGTGCCCACGGAGCCAGCAGTTCACCTTCACATGGCCGGCATGCGGAGTGTGAACGCTGGGGAATAGGGAGGCGTTGGGACGGTTGCCTGGGGCCAGGTCCAGAAGGGCCTTATGTGCCAAGCTAAGAAACCAAATGACAGCACTGGGAAGTGGGCAAGAAGGCTGCCGGGGCAGAAAAAGTCTGAGCCACAGTTTCCTCAATGGGACAGGTAATGTGCTAAGTGTTTCGTGCTAGTGCTTTTCCCGAGAGCCCGAGCTCGGGTTTTCTCGTCTCCCTAGAGACTTGGGGCCACACTCACCCATGGGCACGAGGATCCCAATGACCGCAGCAGTGACTGTTGAGCCCATCTTGCCGCCTTCATTCCCATCTGCAAAACACAAACGTGCAGAATGACGCTCCATCACCGTGAGCCCAAGTCCTTGCTGACTTCAAGCTGTAAGAACTACCCAACTGCTTCTTGCCCTCATTCCAAGGTGAGGATCCTGGCTAAGGCCTAACAATTCAGTCTTTCCAGATCCTATCGAAACGCGGACAGAGGTTATCTTCATTTCACACACGGGGAAACAGAGTCTTACTGGGGTTCTGGGGACTCACAGAGAAGCTGCAGAGCTGGGACCCAAACCCGGGACGTGTGCCCCGAGTCCCTTACCCTTCCCACAGTACCACGTGCCAGGAAGCTGTGTGTGCGGGTGGTGCTTGGCGGACTAAACACTTAGGTCTCTATGTTGCTGACTGACCGAGGCAACGGTCTTCTCCAGCCCATATCTATTGCTCTGTCTTGTTGCTTGGGCGGTCTGTCTGTCCGTCTGCATTACCAGCTTATTTTCTTTCTTTTTTTTTTTTTTTAAAGATTTTTTAAATTTATTTTTATTTATTTGAGAGACAGAGGATGAGAGACAGAGAGCATGAGAGGGAGGAGGGTCAGAGGGAGAAGCAGACTCCCCGCCGAGCAGAGAGCCCGATGCGGGACTCGATCCCGGGACTCCAGGATCATGACCTGAGCCCAAGGCAGTCGCTTAACCAACTGAGCCACCCAGGCGCCCCAACCAGCTTATTTTCAATAAGTAGTTCAATGGGATACACCAAAAGCACAGGCTCCTGGGGTCAGACATCCTGGGTTCAAATCCCAGCGCTCCTGCTTGTGTGGGCACGTTACCCACCTCCTGGGGACACTGTGAGGGTCAAATGAGATAATTCACATAGAGAGCTTCCTGCGCCCGGTGCCTGGCACAGCCCTGCCTGCTTCAAAGCGGGGGGCCTGCCTGGGAAGCCCGCGGCAACAGTGCCGCCCGCTCACTGCGCCTGAGCAAGCCCCGGACGGCGAGGGGCAGGCCCAGAGCGGCAGGAAGCCGGAGGGGAGACCCTGAGCTCCCGAAGCTCTGCCCCAGCCGCGAGGGCCTGGAACTCACGCCACCTGCCTCTCCGAACTTCAGAGTGAGCGCTCAACTCTGCAAAGCCAGCATCTGCCAGCAGGATGGGCCCGATGAGAAAGGTGCTACCAAGCTGCTTGGTTTCTGGGCCACATGTGGGAAGAAGTTTTAAAGATGGTTTATCTTCTTCTTCTTTTTTTTTTTTTTAAAGATTTTATTTATTTATTTGACAGAGAGATACAGTGAGAGAGGGAACACAAGCAGGGGGAGTGGGAGAGGGAGAAGCAGGCTTCCTGCGGAGCAGGGAGCCCGACGTGGGGCTCGATCCCAGGACCCCGGGATCATGACCTGAGCTGAAGGCAGACGCTTAACGACTGAGCCACCCAGGTGCCCCTAAAGATGGTTTATCTTCTTAAGTGAACTCGCCCTGGCAGGTGACTCAATTAAAAAGGTATTTGCTGGCTAATGAGACAGAACATTTCTGGCCATGACAGTTACTGCTCCCGATGACTTCGTAAGTGCTGAACGTAATTATTTTCATGCCAGGGTTTGGAAAGAGGCACAAGCAGACCATAGTGACGGTATTACTATCTGGGGAACTGGCTGAGAGGGCTAAGAAGAGAGACCAGAGCTTCTGAGGTTTCCAGACCAGAGGGACACCCCCACATCCACAGGTCAGTACCACGTGAAGCCAGGCACACGCCCAGGGACAGCAGAGGCTCTGCATGCGAGCCCTTCTGTTTACACCACCTCCTCTGTCTCTCCAGGCAATCTGGTGAAGCAGGAGGGGGAAGGGTAATTATCATTCCCACTTTGTAGGTGAAGAAACTGAGGCTCGGAGATAGGGAGGTGGCTTCCCACAGGACCCTCTACAAGGTAGGGGCACCTGAGACTCCTAAATCATAGGTGGGCACCTCTACCTGCTTCCTCAGAGAGGTCCAAGTTTCTGCTCTGGTATGATCTCTTCTTCCACATATCCCGCCCCACCCCCCCGCCGCCCCCAATCCTGGCTTCCCGAAGGCCCCTCTCATGTCAGGAAAGAACGCAGAACTCATTTCCTTACAGTGCTGGGAGTGGTTGCTGGTCGCAGGGCTTGGGGTAGATGGCTTGATGCTGGGAGCCCTGGGGACACCAACTGAGCTTGGGACCACAGCTGCCAGGCTTGGTGTCTCTGTGCTGTGGTTCTGGTAGGTGAGGCTGTGGACAGTGGTCCCAGGGCTTCTCGTGGTGTCGGCTAGTGTCCTCGTTGTGGTCGGAGCTAACGTCGTAGTTGAGGTAGATTGAGGTGCTGGAGGGGAAATGCCATGGAGGTCACTCGGACAGAGAATTCTCTTGCTTTATGCCTAACTTATTGCCTCTACGAATTATACACGAAGTTATCCTCAAGGCTCAGCTCAAATGCCAAGCCTTCCCTAAACCTCCTGAATGGGCTCTGACCTTTTCTTTAGTTGAATCCCAAGCACTTTGTGTTCATACCGCACATTGATTTAAGACAAGTCATTAAAACAAGGCTATAGAATTAGGCGTGGGCAAGACCACCCTAAAAGACTGGGAGAGGGGGAAATCATGTAAGTCTAAAAGGGTTTTTACATGTATATTGTTACACTGCTAGATTTAAATTCTCAGTCCACTTTAAACAACTGAACCTGGAAATCACAATACGTAAATCTTATATAGCAATTTGTGCTCAAACCAAAGGCCTTAGCCCTGTATCAAGACTGGACACTGAATATAAACTTATACGGTTGAAGTATTAACTATTAGTCCCAGTCATACCACAAAAGGGCTTCTATGTCTTGTGTTCAGTTCTAGGTGAGGAATAGGCAAGCTCACAGTCACCTGCATAGAAATAGTAACCGAAGCCATAGGGATAAGGATTCTTAATTTCAGGTCTTCAAGAGACTCCAGAAACCCCATGAAATTGAATTTAAAATGTTGTATGTATACGTGCATTTTTTTCTTGGAAGTGAGAAGAGAAAGCCTTGGAAGGACCCTGGGAGACACCAGCATTCAAGGAAAGTAAAGGAGGCAACAAGCAGCCAGAAAAGACAGACAAAAACTGGGAGCATATGGCGTTCCAGAAGCCAAGGGAGGAGTTTAGCAGGAGGGGTCTCACATTGCCAGGGGCCAGCGTCCTGGTAGGTCTGCCTACCTCGGTAGCACCTCTTCATGTCTGGGCCCAGCCACATGGTGTCAGGACAGGCACACGTGTACTTGGGAGAGGGGCTGGAGATCTGAGGAGCAGGAAGGCACAGGTACTCACAGCCGCCATTGGGCTGGGCACTCAGCTCGCAGGCATCTGCAGCTAATGGCACAGAGAGAGAGGGAGAGAGGGAGAGCATTGGAGCAAAGACAAGACATGCCAAGTCCTCCCTTCTCCCGAGGATGAGGTCCTTCCCACTCGGCTTGCTCCAAAAGCCTTCTCGCCTACTTTTTTTTTTTAAAGATTTTTTATTTATTTATTTGACAGAGACACAGCGAGAGAGGGAACACAAGCAGGGGGAGTGGGAGAGGGAGAAGCAGGCCTCCCACCGAGCAGGGAGCCCGATGCGGGGCTCGATCCCAGGACCCTGGGATCATGACCCGAGCTGAAGGCAGACGCTTAACGACTGGGCCACCCAGGTGCCCCCTTCTCGCCTACTTTTATTGGGCACCTCTCAGCCTTGTACCTGGTGTTCCTCCCCACCCCCCGCCCCACCCCCACCACTTTCCTTTAGTCCTGATGACAACTCTGAGAGGTGGGTGCATGCCTCGGAATGACAGATACCAGATGCCTAGGCTCAAAGAGCACAAACTGGTCCAAGTTATAACTCTAGCAATTTTACAGCCGGAATTTAAACCGAGGTCTATTGGATTCCAAAGTCTGTGTTTCCCCCACTATGCCACATGCCATGTCTCCTTCTTATTTAACCTTCCAGGTCTAGAATCAGGCACCAAGTTCATCTCTCTCCCCTGTGCCTTCCCACCATCACCCTGCGGCCACAGCTGAGTTACAGGTAGACTGAGCATATATCCTAGCAATAGAGCCCGGGGCGCCCGAGGAGCAGGATTCCCAGCTTCTGGTCCTAACCGACGAGCCAGATTGCTCCATGGCCCTAGGATACATTAGCTTATACAGCTGCAAAATGGGTACCCATCATAAAAGAGAGGCGACATGCTCCCTCATGGCAGAAAGAGCTCTTGGAATCAGACGGACCTAAGTTTGGGTTTTAGTTCTGTCATTTTACCTTTCTGAGCCCCAGCTTCCTAAATGAGAAAAGTAATACCCACTCTTTGTAGGTACAAATGGGACTTTACATGGTTTTTACACCCAGCCTTATTTCACCAAGAGCTGAAGGAAATGAGGTAAAATGTGTGACAGCAAAGCACGGTCCCAACGAGAGGGGCTACTGCCATGTGTCCTGGGGGCACTGGGACATTGCGTTCCATGAATGTGCATGCAGCCTGACTAGTGCAGGGAGAGGGCGTGGGCAGGGGACCCGGGGCCAGGCAAGGCTCACCTCTTGGCTGCTTCAGCTCATGGAAGATGACAATGTCATGTGGGTTATTCAGGTTCTCAGCAAGGACGGAGATTTCCAGGCCATTGAGCCGATTTGCACTGAAAATGGCCTCATTCTCCAGGTCTGTCCAGAACACCTTGTCCTGTGGGGGTACAGATGCAGAGGATGGGAGGTCTAGAGCCTAAAGGCATGACCTCAGTCTGAGGGCTTGGTCCCAAACCATTGTCACAAGAACTGCCCTTGCATCTCCCCTGAGCTCTCCTGTCCACACATTCATGGGGGGTGGAGGGGTGGGCTCTCAGCTTCTAATCTCTGGCATATACTCTGGTTCTTTCTGTCACAGAGGGTTATTTGTTGGTTCTGCACTTTGTCCTGAAGACTGCTCATTAATGCTGAGCTAGGCCTGCTTCCTGGAGCCCAAGAGAAACCCAAAGTTGGGTCTCGATGACTGTTACCATTGCCGGGGCCTGGGACTAAGATTGGAGGGGATGTATGAGCTACTGAGGACTATTCCCTAATGGGTCCTCCTACAGCCTCCGGGTACACGTGTAAATATGCATCAACACTTCGTCCGTATAAGCCTACAGGTGCATCTGCAGGCAAATCCACAATTACAGGTACAGCCATGCAGTTTCATGCACAGATCTGGACACGTACCCACAAAAGCACACTTGTACCAAAACAGACACTTAACTAAGTCTTGCTATAAGTATTTACATATTCACAAGCACCAGCACACACAGAAATGCATGCTTGTAAATGGATGCATTTATGTACACACATGCATATATACTTTACACGTACCTGCCACGCATACGCACGAGCACACACACGTGTGTCTGAACACACCTGTCTTTCGAAGCAGGGGCTGGACTTGGAGGCGGGGCTTTGCCCACAATTTCAGAGCAGTGCTGAGTGATGTCACTCTAAGCAAATATGGCCAATGCCCACCATAGACCACCGTCCCCTTGCTTTCCCTCCCCTTGGTGGCCGAGTTAGTGTAGGGGAAGAGATCGATGTGGTGAGACCTTGGTTCGTTCTGGCTTCCTCATTCCCCAAGGAGAAAGGTTGTTAGGGTCAGAACACAGGCACGGGAGGGGTTGGACGCTTCACCCTCTGGGGAGCTTCGTGAGGACTGAGACGATGTCTGATTCACTTCTAGGACCCCAGAGTCCAGCGAAGGTCAGTGGAAGGGTGCTGAATTGAATAGCCTCTCTCAGGCTATTTCCAACAGTAGATTCTAAGGAAATGTATATTCCTTCTTCCCTCCCTCCCTTTATTGGGTATCTTCTGTATATGGGGGTACAGTGCCAGGTGCTGAGGGTACAGAGAGGAAACACACGTGGTCTAGCAACGTACCTGTGACAAGCGCTCTGAAAGCGGTCTTGGGAAGGAAGCACAGGACAACAGGCTGCCAGGCCTCTGTGTGCAGGCAGCTCACACTCTGTGTACACACAAGTCAGCTGGATTCCCTGTGCCTTTGTTTCCATTTGGACAAGTCTCAGAGAGCCATCCTATTTGAAAAGCCTTTTCTAGGCTTCAGCTTCCTGATAGGGCCATGTCTCCCCTCCCGGGGCTCACCTCAAACACAGCTATCCCGAAAGGATGGCTCAGGAAGTCAGGGGAGGAAATCAGCATCTTCCTGTTGCCTCCACTGAGGTCAATGCTGGATAGTTGGTGAAGCTTGGAGTCCACCCAGTACAAGCGCTGGTTCAGCAAATCTTGGGGAGGAAAAAGGACAGGGGATCGGGTCTTGAGTTGGGATCCCAACCAGGATCTCTGCTCCTCTGTGCCCACTTCCCTACTCATATTTCCAGGCCAGGCCTCCCATGGAGGCCAGCCTGGGGCAACCATCCAGAAATACAAGCATGGGCACTATAAGGGGATATAAACACAAGACCCATGGAGCTCCAGATGGTAGTCAGCACCAGGTAGTGGGATAGGCCCCCAATCCAGGGGGAGGCAGGGCTCACCCAGGGTGATTCCATTGGGCCATTCAATGTTGTCTGATACCAGTGTTTGCCGGTCCACACCATTGAGCCCAGACTTCTCGATCTTGGCCTGGTACCCCCAGTCAGACCAATACATGAACCTAAAAGAGAGAAGAACTCAATTGGAATTTTAGTCAGGGGGTGGGGTTAGGGCGGGCTGGGTCACAGGGCTCAATGACCCATTGAATGTTGAAGATTATGCTCAGTGGGGACCGGGAAGGCCTCTGAAATTCATTGGAACCATCGAATCTAAGAGTTAGCAGTTGTGTTAGCTTCCCCTCATCTGAGAGCCCCAAGAGTCCACCCAGCCTCAGCTGAACAGCGTCTGAGCCCCTTTCTCCCACTCCGGCAGCTCTAACTGGAGCCCTAGAGGCCAGAGCAGGAAAGGCCCTCATCAACCCTCTCTTACTTTCCTGGTCCATAGAGGGGAAAGTGGGCGGCTTACCAGGGGGTCTCACAGCTGGAACTCGGCCCAGGGTTTCTCTCTCTTCTTTCTCGAACATTTATTGAGTACCTACTGTGTGCTATGCAATGAGCTGAGAGGTTTTACCTCCTGTACTTACAAATGCAGCCGTCACTGCCCCTCTACTCCCGTCCCTCTAGGGCAGGCAAATGACCTCTCAGAAATGGAAATCAGTTGTCACTCTCTAGTTTCTAAACTTTATGGTGGTTTCTCCTGTTGCCCTTAAAACAAAATCCCAATTCCTTCTCACAGCTGACAGAGCTCTGCCTGCCTCTTTGGTTGTCTCTCCCACCACCACCCTACCCTTCCAAACCCCAACGTGCCCCATGGGGCTCCAGGGCACCAAGCCTTTATCGGACAGGCCTTCACAGAACCTCAGGCCTCTACCCATCCCCGGGCTCCTTCTGTGTGAACGTCCTTGCTGTACAGAATCTTTCTCTATTAGTAGGTTTGCCCTGTTATCATCTCTGAAAGCACCCATTCTTGCCTTCCTACCACTTATACAATCAGTTATTTCTGTGTGCATTTGGGTGGTGTGGTGTATTTTACTATCTATTGTCCCCACTAGTCTGTAAGCTCCACTGAGGGCAGGCTGTCTGTCTTGTTTCCTCATTGTGTACCTGGCAGGTAGCTCATGTGTGACCCAGAACAGGCTCTTATTTAGTATTTGTTGGACAAAATTATGTTTTCATTCTAGCCCTACCACAGCCCCTGGAGAGTGTAATTAGTCCTATTTTATAGATGAGTAAATTGTGGCTCAGAGGGGTTGACTTCCCTCAGATCACGCTGTTAATAAGTAGTGGGGCCAACCTTCAAATTTATATACAAATGCAAGCTGAACTCTAAAGCCTGGAGGCTTCATTCTCTCTAAAACTGCCTCTGCTGAGACCTGGTGTCAGGCCAAGGCTGACCTGGGGCTGGGGGGCTGAGTGCTTCTGTTAGCAGCCGTGGAGTCGCTCTCCACCCATCCCCATTCTGCTCTGTACACCAAATACCTGACCCATGTGTGAACCACATCAACGGGCTTGGCTTCCTAGCCTTCTGACTTCCCGTTGCATTCAGCAAAATGTCTCAGCAGGAGGAAGGAGAGACTGAGGTCAGGGTTGTTCCAGACTCCTCTCTACAAAGTTGCCTCCGGCTGGCTACTGCTCTGAAGATGCTCCTCCTTCCTTCCCAACCCGGGTACCCCTCGCCGCAGGGGTAGGCAGGGGGCCGCAGGCCATTCTCCTACCCCTCAGGCCTAGGGCTGCTAAGGGCTCACTGGTAGGGACAGTGCATCAGACCTCACCCACTCCTCTGTAAACAGTCCCCTTGTGAGCCCTCCTCAAATGATCTGAATTAGGGTGTGCGGTGGGTTTCCTGCTGGGACTCGGACAGATCCACTGGACTGGAGATGGGCTGGGTGAAACCACGTGTGGGGGGACACACAGGGAGCAGGGCTGAAGTGGGGGTTAAGTGAGACGACTCAGCATCAGTAGGGTGCCCGGTCCCATGCTGGGCGCTCCTGTGTGGGCTCATTAAAGCGCAGCTGTCAGTCCCTGCCCAAGGCCTCACGCGTTCTGTCAGGTGCCACCGTGGCCCCCGGCCGCCCTCATTGGAAGAAGAAGGTTTTCTTATCCCCGTTTACAATGAAAGAAACAGTAATAGGAAGAAGCTAGTGATCCTGGTAAACTTAATATGACTACAGCTGCTGAAAAACCATGCCTTCCTGGGACAACCCTCCTGAGGAAGGGAGGGAGGGGGCCTGCTCTGTTCAAAATCACTACCCCCAAAATGGAGGTGTGGCCAGAGCCGGGCAGCCTGGGTGGTGAGGGGCCCAGAGACTGAGGGCCCAGGGGTGGGCAGCCTGGAGAAGAGCAGACCCGGTCCCTTTGGTCCTCATTATCTTGCTGGCTGTCCTGCGGGGCAGGGAGTAACCATGTTTGATGTAACTCCAGAAGCCAATGGAGAAAGTCAAATTTAGGCAGATTTGGGGATCTGAGGAAAAAAAAAAAATCCTGAACACTTTCTAATAGACAGAGCTGCCTTGAAAGGAAACGGCCTGTGTGGGAAATAACGAGCTCCCTGTCCAGCCCCAGGAGCTTTTACTAGGCAATCTCTAGAGCCCTACTCTGCTCTGCGATGCACTGATTCTATGATATGATGAGTGAGTGGCAGAGTCCAGGAGAACCCTGGTGACCAGTGCCCAAAGAGCCCTTGGTCAGGGGTTAATAGTCTGAGGGGTCCACACAGACTTTCTTCCCTTGGGCCGTCTGAGTGGCCCAGGGCCTTCCAAAGTCCTCAAGATAGCTCTTATGACAGACACAGGAGGACTGAGTGCCTACTCAGGGAGAATGGGAAGTTTGGGTGGGGACACTCACCCTCTCAGGGGGTCGACTGCGATGGCCCGGGGTTCACTGAGGTCACGGCTGAAGAGAGTGCAGCGGCGGCCGCCATCAATTGTGGCCACAGAGATGGTCTTGTTGCCTGAGTCAGTCCAGTAGATGTGCTTGTGGACCCAGTCCACCGCCAGGCCCTCTGGAGAGTGCAGCTGCTCATCCATGAGGACCTCCTGCTCTGCCGGGTCGCTGGCCTTGTCCATGTAGGCGCTAGGAGCAACCAGAGCTGGCCATGGGGCAGGTGTTCTACCCATGGGTCCATCTGGACCTGCCTGGGCACCCTTTCCCCAGAGCCCCCTCCCCTCTAGGCCATGGCAGTGGATTTTAGAGGAACTTGGCTAGTTCCTGGGCCACCAGGGGCAAGCATACAGGCTTGAATCTGCCACAGCCCCTGGACTGGAGGAGCTCAGTTTAGTGGGGGACAGGGATTTATAGCCAGGGAATCACAGTACAACGTGATTACGGAAAGCATCAGAGACTCTAGCAGCCAAGAAACGGAGACTCCATTATCCTGGAGGGCTGGAGGAGGCTCTGTAGTTGAGTCCGGAAAAGACTAGCTCACCAGGAGCACAAGGAACAGAAAGCGGAAGGAATGGCATGTGCGAGTGTCCAGAGGTGTGTGTTCTGGAACAGTGAGGCATTCGGTGGGGGCAGAGCTGAGTATGTGGGATACAGACTGGAAGTAAGTGTAGGCAGGGGCTGCAGGCCATGCTAGGCAGTCAGGATTTTATTCTGGAGGGAGTGACTGAGCAGGTGACAGGTCATGGTCAGAAAGGCATGTTGGATCACTGTGGCACTGATGCACTGGAAGGGGAGGAATGGAGGCAGGGAGGCTGGCTCGGGGATCATTACAGCAGCTGGGTGAGGGATGAAGAGTGTCTGCAGAAAGGCTGTGTCAGTGAGAACGGAGAGAAGGGGCTGAGAACACAGCGGACACTCAGGAGGTAATACTACCAGGACTTTCTGTCTCCCAAATGCTGTTTTTCCCAAGGCTCTCTCCTCCCCCACGTCCTCCCTCTGGTTGATTAGATCCACAGCGCCCACTGCCACCCATAACTCTGACTCTCCCATCCTGACCACTCTCTTAAGCTCCAGACTGTAAAGCCAACCGGCACCCTTGGATGTCCCACAGACACCTTGAACTCAACGTGTCCCAAACTGCCCACCCCCATTCCCCTCCCCTCAGCCAGCCCGAATGGCCCACACCCCACCCGATCCACTGCTCCCAACTCACAGAATGGCAGCACCAGCCACACAATCTCCCAAGCCGGAAATCTGAAACTCCCAGAATGCACCTCCTTCGGCCCCATACCCAGTCTGTCATCAAATCCTGCCTCTTCCAGGCATAACAGTGGGGCAGATATGGCTCTAGCGGCTTCTGTGTGTGAGTGCAAACTGAGTACGTGTCTGTGTGTTGGGGGTGTGGTAGGCTTCTAGCTGTCAGTGAGTAGCACTTGGTATATCTGCCTCCATCCATCCATCCATCCATCCATCCATCCATCCATCCATTCAACCATCCCATCATTCTTTTAACAGTCTACCCCATGCCTGGTCATTGGCAGTCCTGCCACATGGATCTCAGGACAAAGAAAGGACATGACGTCCAAAAAGGGGCCCGGATAGGGAGGCAGGCTTGTGGGATTTGAGAAAGACCTATGGGAGGACCTCCTTGTGTGTGTGAGGGGCCTTCTGGAGAGCCGAAGTCCACTGCCTCTGGTGTCAGACAAAGTAAAGGGCTGGACCGGGGACAGTGCCATCCAGGAAGAGCTCCCTGACACCCCAGATTGGGTAGGAGGCCCCCTCTGTACTTTTCTCTCAGGATCAGCATAATAGATGTCACTATGTCATGAGTGACAGGTCTGAGTCATCTTTGACTGAGTCATCCCCAGGATCCAACACACAGATACATGGCCCGCTTCAAATGTCCTCACTGAAGCCAGAGCTTCTTCCTTCCTGGCCTGGGGGAACGGTTCCTGTGTCTTGCACTGCCCCGCCGGGCCGCCAGGGGTCAGTCAGAGCCCAGGGGTGTGGGCTCAAAGCTGCTCTCCCCACAGAGCTCTGGGCCTCGGCCAGCCCCGGGGTTGGAGAAGACCTGGCACTTCCATATCCCGTGATCCTGCGTCCTTTCGCAAGTCCCCATCTGTCCCCTGGGGATCCTGGAGGTGGAGGGGGCCCAGAGGCCCCCCCCTCCTGTCAGGCCCCCGCCCCCGCCCAGGCCTGGCTGCGGGACACCTGCCACTGCTCACCTGTAGATCTTGCGGTAGGAGAGGTCACACCAGTAGATGCGATTGGTGGCAACTTCGACATCCAGTGCCACGACGTTCTTGAGCATGGGGATGAGGCGCGAGTAGTCCCGCTTCACCAGGTCTATCCTCCGCACTTCATGCCGGTTGGTGAAGATCAGCGACGGGCTTCTGCCAGCTAGCACGCGGGAAGGTTGAGAAGACGGGTCAGTGCAAAAGGCGGGGCTTAGGATGCAAAGTACCATACATAACAGAAGGATCTGTATTCTTTTTACTAGACACACACTCCCCCTATTTCCTCCAAGGCTTACACTGAAGGCCTTCTGTGGTGTGACCCCAAGCTCCCTGCCTAGCCTCACCACTCACCCCTAACACACCTTGACTCCAGCCACCAGACCACCTATTATGACCTAGCCACGGTGGGGCCTGGCTGCCTCGGGCCTTTACTCAAGTGGTCCCCTCTACCTAGAATGCACTGCTCCCCAACTCCCCTGCTTAGGGCCCCACTGCAATAGTTCACGAAGGGGCCATGTGAGCATTAAGTGTTTTAGAAAGGGGACTGAGGCTGGAGTGCGAGGATGAACATCAGAACTAGGGTGAGGTTTAAAAGAGAAGACGCAGGCTCAGACTCCTCTCCCTGAAGACTGAGGCTTTAGTTTATGCGGAATGTGTTTGGGGACATGACAACAGATGAAGCTTCAGAGACTGGCAGGGATCAGGAAGGGTCCTGGGAGCTGGGTGCAGAGTTTGCCCTTGACTCTGAAACAGTGGCAGGGATGGGATATGTGCGATATACAGCACAGATTATATACGTGCAATGGAGACAACACACGACTACCCATGCACACACAAGTCGTTTTTAGACTTAGGAGGATATTTTAGGAGATCACTAGTGACCGAGACATTCCTGGCTACTCAGTATGAGGGTCACTACCCCAGAGGCCTGTGAGGGACCAGCACTTAACTCCGGTTTCACTCCTCCAGCCTGGTGTTAGATGTATGGGGCTACTCTCAGGTACCAATACCTGTACCTGGAGCCGCATGGGCCTTTTCCCCGTTTTCCAGTTGACACTTCAGCAGGCCACCTGGTCCCTGTCACTGTGCATCTATGCCAGGCTAATGAGTTCCCTGGGGGCCGGGTAGGTGATGGCCTGTGCCCTGTGTGTGGTGATGGGCCAGGGGAGGGGGGAGGGGAGGACGTGATACCCTCAGAGAGTCCAGAGAACCAGAACTCCGGGTGCAGGAAGGAGAAAGGAGAGCCGACTTCAAAGCCCTGCCCCTGACTGTGCCATTTTCCTCATCCCAAAACGAGAGCAGCGACACTATCCTCTGGAAGCCAGGAGCTGGGTTACAGGGTATCTTGAGGCCGTTTCTACGGAGAGAGGTCTGTGATTGGAACCCAGTGTGCGGATGGTTGGGATTTTTGTGTGACTGCATTTTAGATGTTCCTCTGCGGGCCTCGTGATTTCAGGGCAGTTGTGGGTTGTTTCCACTGCACGTACATAATCCGCGTGTGGATGACACGCGCCCCACGTGGGGGACTGGGGGGCGGCGAGAACAGGCTGCACGTGGCGCATGAGGTGCTAACGTGTTGCGTCTGGCGCTGTTGGGGTACGTTTTGGGGTTTGCAGGCTTCGTGTCCCTTACTGCGGCCGCTGTCCTGTTACAATCCGCACACTGCGCATCGTATGTGCGCATCTGAGCTCCAGACTCGTACGTCCAGCTGCCTCCTCACTACCTCCGCTTGGATGTCAGAACGGCTTTCTTGGAAACTCAGCATGCCCAAATCAATGTACTGTTCTCCCAACCCTGCTTCTCGCACCATCTTTCCCAGCTCCATAAATAGCAATCCTGTTTCCCCAGTTGTTTGGCCAAAAACCTTGCAGTCATCTTTGATTTTTTTTTTTTTAACTCTCACATCCCACTTTCAATTGGTATGTGAATCCCGTTGCTTCAGAGTATGTCCAGTCTGTCTGCTTCGCACTGTTCGCACTGCAACACCCTGGTCCAAGCCACCATCTCTTCTGGGTTATGGCCCAAAACCTCTTCAATGGTTTCCCTGCTCCCTCCTGTGCCCCCTACGGCCTCCTCCCAGCACAGCAGCCACAGGAAGCCTGTGGAAATGGAAGGCACAGCACACCCCTCCTCTACTCAAAACCCTCCAAGGCTTCCCCTTGGCTTGGGGTGAAATCGAGAGTCAGCCCTGACAATGGCCTAGAAGGCCCTGTGATCGGCCCGGAGTCACCTCGCTGACTTCATCTCCTATGCTCCTTGCCCCAGCGACGCCGGCTTCCACGCTGTCATCCGAACACACCACACACGCTCTGGCCGTAGGGCCTTTGCACTTGCTGTCCCTTTGGCCTGAAGTGTGGCTCTTGCAGGTAACTGCACAGCTCCTTCCTTCACCTCCTCTCATGCAGGTCATTCCTTGACCGCTCCATCTAAAACCGTGGCCCTGCCTGCCACCCCGCGCCCCAGACTTCCCTCTCCCCTTCTCCACAATGTGTTCCTCCTTAACCATGACCACCGTCTGCCATGCTCTCTATTTTACTTATTGATCAGATTTCTTGTCTGTCCCATCCACCAGGATGTAAGTCCCGGGAGGGCACACAGGGATCCGTGTCTGCTTTGCTTACTGCCGAATGCCCCGTGCCTACGACAACGTGTCGGCCTGCGCACGTCACACGCTCCACGGGGACTATCTGTGCTGTGTGCGTCGTCTGCACGGGCCAGTGTGCGTCTATACGCTGCGCGTGCTGCATGTGCCATCTCTGCAATCCCGGGTGGCTCTGGGCAGGGTCTGTGTGGGCGTTCGTGTGCAATGTGCTGTGTGTATGAGGTATACTTAGCGTCCGAGTGCTTCGTGTGTGTGTGCGCGCGCGCACCCGTATACCCATCTGCTCCACACATAGGTGGCAGCAGGCTGCTTCCTGTGTCCCCTCGGGGCTGCCCCCGTGCCCCCCACCTTGGGGTGCCCATACCAACAGCCTTGCAGTTCTTGGTCAGCGTGTCCATCTCGTAGCCAGGGTGGCACTCGCACTTGAAGTAGCCCTTGTAGTTGACACAGATCTGGCTGCAGGCATCGGGGTCCTCACACTCGTCAATGTCTGGGGGGGCGGAACGCAGGTCAGAACCGGCAGGGTGCTCCGCCTCTGCCTGGGGGGGGGCGGGGGGCGGTGAGGGGAGGGTCTCACCGCCGCAGGTCTTCTGGTCTAGGAGCTGGTAGCCTGCTGGGCATGTGCACTCAAAGCCGATCTTGAGGTCTGTGCAGATGTGGGAGCAGCCGCCATTGTTGTACAGACACTCGTTCAGCCCTGGGGAGGGACACAGGCTCCTGAGGGTCCAGGAGCCCGGGCTAGGGTAGGGGCAGGACAGGGGTTGGGCCTAGAGCTGAGGCAGAGACTCAGGGCAGCAGGACCCTCACAGAGCCAGGATGCTGAGCCGCGGCGTCAGTAACCAGGTGACTGGGCAAGAGGAGGCTCCGGGCCGGACACAAAGACAGGGACAGAGTGGAACTCAGGTCCTTTGTCTCCCAGGTCAGGGCTCTGTCTACCTGGAGGCTGGAGGCAGTTAGGCCGCCTAAGGTCTCTCCTTTCACAAACACGGGTCTCACCTCCTCCTTCCTCGTGACCTCATCATGCGGGGATCACCCCCAACCCTCAGGATACATTAAGAAACCCTTCTGAAATGCCCTTGCTTAAACATCTACAGCCTCTAGGAGCCCCCTTCCTTCTTAGGAGAGCCTTCCTCACTAGACTGGCCTTCCTAAAGCTTCTGCTCCCTCCCCTCTGCTGCGTGGGGTTGGCCAGAGTCTGATGGCTCCCTCAGAATCTCCTTAAAGCACTGATTTCTGGTGCCCTGCCATTCAAGTGCCTTCCTCTGGACACATGTCCCTCCCTGGACAGGGCCCAGGGCTAGTCTGCTGTTGCCCAGAGGGAGTCTGAACAACAAAGGCTGTCCCCACTGAGCTTGTGGTTATCTAAGACCCCAGCCTTTTCTACACAGAGCTGCTGCTCGGTCAGTTCTCTCCTACCACGGAATATGATGGATTATTTCCACCTTCTCCCCTCTCAGCACCTGTCCCTCTTCCTACACTCAGTCACAGGCCTGGTCCTGGGAGTACCAACTGCTGCAGGGGCTGAAGGGATGCCAGGAGCTCATCTGGTCTCCCCATCCTCCGTTCCCTCGCCCCCTCTGGCAGAGTCCTAGGGGAGGTTAGGGAGGCCAGCACCAAGGCTCACCATGTTCTCACAGCATCTTCTGGGCTTTGGAATCACAGGTTAATTCTGCAAGCCAAGAGAAGGTGCCCTGCCACCCTTCTACCCACCGGGCTCATGCACCGCCACTCCAGACAAGCCAAGCAGAGCTGAGCTAAGCGAGCTGTGGCCATGCACACAGCTGGTCTGAGCGGCCCACCCCAGGCCATGCACAGCTGTGGGTGCCCCACCTGCAGCCTGAGCCATGCAGAGGGATGATTCCCCTTTACCCCTGGGCCTCCTCCTGTTTCCCCGGGATGCTGGTGGAACTGAAAGAACAAGATCACAGCAACCCCATGACTGGAGGGTCTGGCGGGGGGGACTCAGCCCAGAGTCCCCTGGGATGGGCTGAGCCACAGCAGCTTTGAAGGGCTCTCTGTGGGGCACCACCTCCAGAAATCTTCCGTCACTCCACGCCTTCCCTGACCTCTCCTTACTGTATTATTCCCTCAGTGCCATCCATCCACCTGCTCACCGCTCACTCACCGCCTCATTCATGCACCACTCACTGCCACCCCCCACCCCCCGTAGGTAGCAGCAACTCAACAGCTGTATTTACTGAGCACTTGACAGACTAGCATATGTAGGATGGCTCTGAAAAGGGAAAAGGGAGAGCTCGAAGTGGCTCAGGTTTCTCTGAAAGAGAAAAGCACAGAGTCCTCTAGCGCGGAGGTGCATCCGGGCGAGAGAATGAGAGTGGGTCCGGACCTTGTTGACCCTGCTCTGGAAGGCCAGCACCAAGGCAGAGGCCGGAGGGGATCCCCTGGGCCTCCCCAATTCATCTAGCCTGGAGGTGATTCTGCTGGGTGCTTGCAGGGGAGGAGGGGGCTGGTGGTCCAGAGGCCGCCATGGAAGGAAGGGCAGAGTCACTCTCCCCAGCACATGCGCGTCCCTGCATGCATGCTCACACACACCAGCAGATGTGCGGAGGCAGCGGCAGGTCCGTGGACTCCACAGACACGTTCACACGGATGCAGGGACCCACAGAGACACGACTAGCGGTTCCCTTGCCTTACTCAGAGGAGGAGCCATGGACGCAGACTTTGGCCTCTCCCCCACACAGAGACACAAATACATGCATACATACTGCTCTTAGGTGTGTCATGCAAAAGACCAAAAAGAAGAGATTCAGTAGGTTAGCAGTCCCTGGCTAACTCCAAATCTGGGTGGGGTGGGGGACTAGGCTCAGTTGCTTCCACTTCCCTATCCTCTTTTGCCCGGGTTCCTTCCTCTGGGACTTTTCCCGGCAGGGCCTCTGAGAGAGCAGGAGGGCCCAAGAGGAGTGTCTGTCCTGCCAGCTCAGGTGCAGCCTGAGTGACCTTCACCCAACCACTCTTCCTTTCAAAATCAATTTTAAAATCTCCAGCAGGGGTGGAGACATGCTGCTTCTGGGGAGTTCTAGAGAATGAAACTCCCTGGAGTGCCTAGGAGGGGAGGTGCTGAGTGAAAACGGGTCTGTCAGGAAGGTAGGGTTTGATCTAGGCTCTGTCCTCCCAGGAATTCTCTGTCCAAACCCCTGAGCTCAGAAATGAACCTTCGTGGAGCCCACACTGGGTTTCCAGCATGTTCTGTGGGATGCCCACCTCACCTACAGCCCAGACTCTCCCGTTCTTTTTAGCCTGGAACCCACCCTGACAGCTCTAGCCCCTTACTCGTGCCCAGCCTATAAGTCTTGCCTCCCAGAAAGTCCAAGCTCCTTGGGAATAGAGGGTAGCAGGCAGGTAGCCAAGTGAGGTGCATCCCAAGGCCACCTGGCTCAGGCCAGGCCTGAGTGAGGATAAGGCAGACCTTGGGATGCACCTCACTTGGCTACCTGCCTGCTGTCCCCTACCTCTCCCTCTGCAGGGATTTCTGCAGGGGGCTGGAAGGCCTCAGAGGCCAGGGCCCTGGCTAGGTCAGCAAGACAGAAATCACTGAGGAGGAAAGTTTCAGAGGGAGCACACACTCAGAGGTCTGAATGTGGAAGGAGTGAGGAGGAGAGGCCGAGTTTGTGAGAGGAAGCATAACTGAGCGTCTGGGTTGGAAAGGAAAGGCAGCTCGATTTGCAGAGATGCAGAATGAGGCCCCAGAGGCAGAGTCCCGCCTGAGGCCACAGGACAGCGCACGAGTCCAGAGAGAGGGTCAGAGCAGAATGTGTGCAGAGGGGCAGGCATAGGCCTCGGCCCAGATGCCAGGAGGGGGCTGGGCGGGGGGGTCAGTCCAGCAGCCAGAAGGAGACAGGTACTGTACCACACTCTTTCAGAGGCTCATCCGACCAGTCCCGGCAGTCTCTCTGAGCGTCACACACTTTCCCGCCGTCCACGCACTCGCCACTCTTACACTGAAATCTGCGGGGACCCTCACATGTTGACTCTGTCGGGCCGGACAAGAGAGTGGACAGGACCTGTGAGACCTTGGGCAGGGAGGGCTAGGCTGGTCTAGGTCCATGGGAGGCGAGCCGAGCTCCAGCCCCAGTCCCCACTAGTCTCTAGAGGACCCAGGACAGACAGGTGAATACAGGGCTGGTGGGAGCTCTGCTCTCAGAAGGGCGGGACCCCAGGGATAATCAGGACACCCAAGCATCATCTAGCTGGGTGAGGCGGGGGGCGGGGGTGGTCTGTGCCTGATCTGGCAGTACTGGGCCCTGAGAGAGAAAAGCAGGAGCCCTACAGAGACCCCGGGGACTGGACTGACCATCTGAGGGCCACCTGTGCCCTAGAGGCCCTGCATAGGGGAGGCCACCTCACTGCCCAACCTTTTATCCATTTCCCCAGATGACCTATGGTCAGGGTCCTGGCTCCTGCAAGTGGGGAGTGATGACCAGAGAGTCATCTGAGAATGAAGGGCGTTCCCTGGGGACAGAGGCTCAGCTTACGCTGGGAAAGAAGCCACTCGGAGGCTTGGGCGTGGACAAATGGTGGGGATGGACTTCCTGCAGTGCCTTTTCATGTCCCCCTAGGCCTCTTTTAGCTTTTGCAAAGTCCTTTAAAATCCTGTTCTGGGGCCAGTAGGACCGCAGGGAGTAAATCTGGGTAATTTAGGGGCAAGTGATGCTCTGGGGGAAGACACATCCTAGGGACCAAGGGGAGACCTCTCCGAACTCTGCTCTCCCTGGAGCCGGGAGAGCTCAGGGCTCTCTCAGGGAGGGTGTCGCCCCTCTGCCTCCAACCCCACGCACCCTGCAGGCAGCCAGCTTCATCACTCCCATCCGGACAGTCCTGTTCCTGGTTGCAGCGCTTGATCGTAGGGACACAAGTCCCATCCCCACACTGGAACTCGTCCCCACGGCAGGTCCCCAGAGCTGCCAGGAGAGGGCAAAGAGGGAGGGTCAGGGCCAATGTGGTGTTGGGACAGCTCTCCTCGCGCAGTCCCCAGCCCCAGTCCATATCCACCCTCAGCAAGAACAGAACCAGTGGCTGAGCTTGGGAGTCCTCAGAGGACACCTGGCCAGGGCACTTGCAGCATACAGATAGGGAGACTGAAGCTCAGAGAGGGGGAAGGCCTCACCCAGGATTACACAGCACTCTGGCTGGCAGAGCCAGGGCTGAAACTCAGGTCTCCTGTCTTCTCACCCACCGCCTCTCCCCAGGGCCACCTGCCCACAACAGACCCATGGCCTTCTTTTGAGTGTTGGTGCTCATTACTTAACGACTTCATCCCTTCAGCAAACCCTTCCTGAGCGCCGTCTGCATGCCGGGCACTATGTGGGACGTGGAGAACCCAGAGACTACTGGGAGGCTCCCCATCCCCTAGGAGCTCAAGGGGCCCGAGGGAGGTTGAGGAATGAACAGATGACATCACAGCATAGGCTGTGCTGCAGGAGAGGGTGGCTCAGGGTAGCCCAGGGGGAGAGACCCAGCCCAGCTGGGAGGATTGAGGCCATGAAGGACAAGCAGGCCCAGCAGGTAGGAAGGGCAGGGGCAACTCCTGAGCCTACCTGGGTCTCTGGCACTGGCGCTAGCAGGTGAATGCCTGAAATGGGCAAGGGCAGGGGGTGGGAGGCAGGACAGGGAGGGCGGGACCGGAGAAGACCCTGGGCCTCTGGGTTCGGACCTGAGCTGCGGAACTTAGGAGCCTGGGGACCTCCAACTGAGGGCTCCACCTTCCCCAAGCCCGCGTCCCACCGTAACCCAGGTAACCAGGGCGGCGGGGGCTTACGGCAGTCGGCCTCGTCCGACTTGTCCTTGCAGTCGCGGTCGCCGTCGCAGCGCCAGCCCAGGTGCACGCACTCGCCGCTGCGGCAGGCGAACTGGGCGGCGGCGGCGCAGGCGGCGGGCGCGGCGGTGGCCCCGGGGCCCGCGCGGCCGCACAGCTCGGCCGCCTCGTCCGAGCGGTCCTCGCAGTCGAACTGGCGGTCGCAGACCCAGCGCTCGGGGATGCAGGCGCCGCCGCCGCCGCCGCAGCGGAACTCGCGGGGCCCGCAGGCCGGGTCGGCGCAGCCGCGCTCGTCGCTGCCGTCGCCGCAGTCGTCGTCGCCGTCGCACACGAACACGGCGGCCAGGCAGGAGCGGTTGCTGCACTGGAACTCGTGCGGGGCGCACACTGCGCGGGACAGAGAGCCGGTCGGCCCTGCTGCGGGGGCCCTGAGGCTCGCCCTCAGGCCGCAGGCGCCCTGCGGGGGGCGGGGGACTTCCGATCCGGGGCCATGCACGGGGACCTGGGGCGACGCGCCTGCCCCTCCCTGAGCCTCGCAGCCTCACTGGGAGCGAGCATTCCCGTCCCGCGGCGGCCAGCATTGCGGCGGGACGCTGCCCGTCTCCAAGGGCCTTGTGATGGTCCCAGGAAATGATACCGGACGGGACACCGACCCTTCCCCCAGGCACGAGGTCTGGGGCTGTTTCCTGAGGGCAAGGCTCTGGCCCTGCCCCACCCCCATGTGCCCACACATCCCGGCTCAGTCCCCTGGTCTGGCGTCCAAGGCCACTGGCCGGGAGCCACTGCCCTACCCGAACACCTCAGCCGCACACACCCTGGCTTCACCCATACTAGACCATTCGCCCACCTGCTCACCTCCAGGCCTTCACCCAAGCTCTTCCCCTCTGCCCACTTCCTGTCTCTTCCTGCCCACCACTGTCTCTGCATTTCGCAGTGATGAGTTCTCATCCTTCAGGGGCCCGAAGTCCACCTCTTTTATAAAACACTGTACGCACTCCTACTTGGGAAGCCTCCCTCTCCCTCTGTTCTCCTTCTGCGTGCCCTTCACAGCATGCTCAAGTGTCTGGGTCTCATGTCCTGTCTCCTTCACGACTACTGCATGGGGACCGGCTCTGAGACCCAGCTTCGACCGGAGGGCCTGGCACAGAGGTCCCTGCAGGGGGCGGGTGTGGAGTGAACGGGTGCAGGGCCAGCGAGGGTGTGCATGTGCAGTAGTTAAGGGCACAGGTCAGTGGCCCTTCCTGGGGCCCTGGGTTTCCTCTCTCTAGTGAGCAACTCAGCTCAGAGGCTGGGAGGGCTTTGGAGACCACCAGCCCAACTGCTAGTTTATAGATGGGGAAACTGAGGCCCAGAGAGGAGCAACTTGCCCAGAGTCACACAGAACCAGAACCCAGGTTTGGGGCTCTTCCCTCCTACTCTGACCCCTCTCAGCTTTCTGGTTTGCTCCTCCTTTCCTGGAGTGTAGGCAGTTATCAGAGCAGAGCAGCGACCTCCTCATCTCCTCCCTTCTTCATTCCTTACACAGAGGCCATGGATACGCCTGGGGGCTGCAGCCTTGGGTTAACATGGTGGTGGCAGCACCCGATCTTTCCATGTGGGGGCGCCAAGAGTCTGTTTTTTATTTTCTGATAGAAAAATGTCATTTTTCATTGTTATTGAACATAAAATAGAATGATGTCTTCAGTTTCACAATGTAGGCAGCTCATCATGTGTTGCTGACAGCTCTATCAAGTTTCTGACAGCTGCATTTTCCCCCCTTCTGGGCTTTTGGGATGTTGGGGCACTGGTGGGGAAAGCACACACTACCTTGTGATGTCTGCCCCTCAAGATTACGCAGATGCCTAGATTAGCTCCTCACTTTCCTGCCAGACTCAGCTTGCATGTGTCTGGGGGGGAGGACTCACTAAGTCACTTCCTTACACTGAGCTCTCCCTGAGGCTTTAAAGTTGACAATAGCTTCAAGAGCCATATTCTCAGACCTGCATCCAGAGACCCCACTCCCAGCACTCCCAACTGGAAGCAGCTCTGGGGAGGGAGAGAAGGAAGAATTCTTTCTCCTCTGCCCAGGTGGTTGGGAGCTGTAGCAGAGACGTCCAGTAAGACCTTCGAACCACCCTCCCCTGTCTCGCATAATTAATGAGGAACATGCCTGCCACCACATGGCCTAGTTAGAGATACTCCCACCCCATGCAATAGCGGCTGATGGCCCTTAGAGCTGAGGAAGCATCTGATTATGGGGTGGTGGGGGGGAGTAAGGAGGGAAGAGGATTCTCATTGGCCATCGAAGCCCCGCAAAATTATCACAGCTGAGGAAACAAGCCAGTGCCATCACTAGGGCTTTGAAACTGCCTGCCAGGATCTCCCCTCATACCCAGATGCTTCCTGCTTCAGACACATCAGAACTCCAGACTTGGAATCTAGAGTGCTGTGTGACTCAGAAGCCTCCGGAGAGATGGCATTTCCCCCGGGCCAGGGAGGATGGATAGGATGTAAATATAGAGGCTGGAGGAGGGAGTGCGGTGGGAGGCAGTGGTGGGTGAGTGCCTGGCAAAAGCCCACACAATACCCCATAATACCCCAAACCACCCATATCTCAGCCCAGCCTTGCAGCCTAGTTATTGACAGCCAGTCTGTCTCTCCTATTAATCATGAGCTCCCGGAGGAAGGAGTGTGTAGGATTCACCTCATCATCCCTTCCAGAGCCTGGCTCCAGGCCTGGCACACAGTAGGTGTCCATCCAATTGCATAGCCCCACTGGCCCCGGACCTGCTGGCCTGCTCCCGGGGAAGGAGATAATCCTGTGTTTGAAGCTCAGTGATGTGGAACTGCCCCAGTGACCAGTTCCATCTGTTCCTGCTGAGGCTGCTGGGGGTCTTCCCGCCCTATGACTTTCGTGCTCGAGTCTGAGATTTCAGCATCAGACGTCCTTCACACTTCAGGAGTCTGCCCCTCCCCCCCCAGCACCTCCAGCGCCCTGGCTGGGGAGGCCACCATTACTCCCCAAGGCCCAGCCCTGGCCCCCAGCCCTTGCTCGGGGGTCGGTGGAGACGGATGGGATGGATGAGCAGATGTCAGATATGATAAAAATACTCCTGGGCTTGGCTGTCCAGAGCCGGGTTTGAATCTCAGTTCCACCACTCAGCCTTGGGCGCTTTTCCTCGCTTGTCTGAGCCTCAGTTCCCTCACCCATAAAATGGGGATGAGAATGGCTGCTCGTGCAGTGGTTGTAAGGATGAAAGCAGGAAACGTCTCTCCAGAGCGCCTGGCCATTACTAGTGTCCGGATCATTACCCTTTCCTCTCCACCCCCCGAGCCCCGAGAGAAGGCCCCTCCCGGAAGGGACTACTGCTCCCCGAGGCTGCCTGACCACCCTGCAGACCTGGGACCTAACCCGACTCACAGGTGGCACAGCCGGCCTCGTCCGCTCCACTTTCGCAGTCCTTCTCCCCGTCGCAGCGCCACGAGGCGGGCACACACTTGTGGCTGGCGGGTCCACAGCTCAGCTTCTCTGCAGGACACACCTGCTTGGCTGAGGAGACAGACACACGCGCATGGCTTAGCCAAGGAGGACACGGGGCATGGCGCCAACCAGTCCTCCGGCTGGACTCCAGCCACCCGGCCCGAGGCCCTGGGAATCCGTCAGGGCCTCCCTGCCCCGGGTCCCAGTTTCTTCATCTGAGAAGCAGCCTCTGTCTGCCCCTAAGACCCTCGGAATCCTACATTCTCACCACTCCCTGCCTAACGCCCTTTCATGGGCCCTTGGTCCCTGGCCCTCAAGCCCCTCCTCGATCCAGCCCGCCCTGTCTGCCTCACCAGCCCCACCTCCCGCCCTCCAAACATCCCCTTTGAGCTCCAGCAACACAACATTGCCATGCCCTGCATGCTTCTCTGCCATTTCCCCGCCGTGTGCCCTGGGGTGAAATATGCCCCAGTCGGGCCTCAGTTTGGCACATCAGTGACTCCATGATCTGAACGTGTGGATGTGGAGGGCTCACCAAGGCCGCAGCAGCTGCCCAGGTAAGCCCCGCCCCCTGCTGTCCCCGCCCCCAGCGATGGTGCCGAGTCTGCTGTAGAAAGCGGTGCTGTGCGTGCAGCAGGGCCCAGCGGGACCACACAGCTATAATTACTGCAGCGGCAATCAGAGGCTGACTCAATCAGGGGCCTGGAGCCCCAGGGCTGATTCTCAATTTGGAAGAAAGAATGAGATCCCTGATCAGGGCTGGGGACAGCTCTCATCCTGAGCGGCCCAGGATGACCCACGTGACAGACCCAGCCGTGACAGACACATTTCAGACCTCTGCGGCTGGCTCCCTGCTACCTTCCAGGGCGTAAACTCAGTCGTCGCTCAGATGTGCCAGGCACAGAGCTAGATACTTAATCCGCACAATTGCCCAGCAGGATGAGGATTATGTCGAGGCCTCCAGCGTGGAGGTCGAGGGCAGGGGCTCTAGAACCTGGCTTCCTGGGCATGGATTTGGTCACTCACTGGCTATGTGACCTTAGTCAACAGTCCTCATCTTGGTGCCAACAGAGTGGGAATGATACTATTCCCTAAGTTAATGTCTGTAAGGCCTTTAGAAGAACGCCCAGCCCAGTGCTCACTATCCACTGTAATTCTCCAAATGAACAGATGAGGATTTGTTTATTCACTCAGTGAGTATCTACTGAGTGCTGCCGGGTACGAGACCTGGCGGTAAGCACTGGGCACTAGTCACACAGCTGCTAAGAACCAAGTGAGGACTCAAAGTCAGCTGTGTCTGACGCCACACACTTGGCACAGTCTGTTGCACCTGCCAGCGGGGGGGGGGGTCACTCATGCCTCCCCCTCAATTTTGCCCCGTCATCTCAGACCAGTTTCCCCTTCTCTGACTTTCATAGATGGGATGGCAGGGCACAAGAGATGGAGAAAAGGGGTAAGATGGGGCAGGGGGCAGGTGTTGGAGGCAGGGCCCCCAAGACACTACTATGCCAAGGGAGAGAAGTACCTGGGACCCCAGAGTTCTCCCTAGGAATACATTTCGTGAAACAGGAGGCAACCCACTGGGAATACAGGATTCATGGGATTCATTTTTTAGAACATTCCCCTTCACAAATAACTGTTGCATAGAGCCCTAGAGAGTGCGGACTCTCCAAGATCTTTTGAGGCTTTAGTTGTCCTGAATGTGGACATCAGGCAGCCTTGGGGCCATAGTGCAGGGTGGTGAAGGAGGTCTGGCTGCTGGGAGGTGGGGCCCTTCCAGAGCCCTTCTATCACCCGCACACCGCAGGACCCCCGGAAGCATATGAGGGTGCTGAAGCCAACTAGTGTTTCCCAGACTCCTGACTGCAGGGTGGGCTATGGGGGCTGCTGGAACGCAGGTTCCTGGGCCCGGCTCATAGTAGACTGCATCCAGACTTTGAGGGCACAGCCCAGGAACCTGCATTTCAGTAACTCCCCTCAACCCCTGGGTGATTCCCGCGCACCCCATCTGAGAATCACTGGGTTAACATTCTGCAAGTCTAAAAGATACAGAATATTTCATCTCTTTCAAATTCACTCCCATAAGAGTGATAGAGGTCTTCTGTATGCCTTCAAGCTCCTGAGAGCAATGAGACAGAGGGACAAGGTGATCATCTATCCTTGAGCCAGGCCTCAGGAAACGGAACTTCACGGGGGAGTTGGGAGGAAGCCATATTACTGAGCACCCACAGTGTGTCAGGCCACTCCATTTCCCATGCGGCCTGCAACCTCCCAGGCTATACGTGCCAACTCCAGAGATCATCACAGCAGTACCCCGGAGCAGAGCAGGGCAGCAGTCCTTCAGGTAAGCACTGCATTTGACAGAGGAGGAAACAGGCTCAGAGAAACCAAGGAACTGGTCCAAAGATGCACAGCAAGTGAGAGGCAGAGTCCAGGTTCCTCTGACTGAACCTGCCCTGCACGCTCCTGGGGGTAGAGAAGTAGCCTGAACCAGCCCCAAACTCTACACCCAAACGCCCAGGTGACTGAAATGGCCCTTGACCGTCCTCCCCACCTCTTGGGGCCTGGTTCTGCAGACCCCAGCACAGCAGGCAGCCACTTGAACTGTTAATGAATATTTATATAGTTAATTGCATAACCTTTCAGCAAGGACAATGATTAAACAATCCATCTGCTTCCTTTCTTTATAATTAATAAGACATTTGCAGTGTCCTTAAATAGACAGCTCTAATTACAGGCTCTGGAGGATTCAGCAATGCCTGACACCAGCCTTCCTACCCTCAAAGAGCCAAGGCACCATCCTGGAAGGTGAGGACACAAGAGGTCACATCAAGGAGCACCCACTATAGTGACAAGAGACAGAGGTCCAAAGAGGGGAAGGGACCGCCTAGGCTACTGGATGCCAGGTGTCCCAACCACCCCTCTCTCCTAGAACCTGACCATCTCTGCTGTCATACGGCTCTTCCCCAAAGCTAGAATGGGAACCTCACTTTGCAGGCTCCAGGGTCAGGCCTCCTCACTGCCTAGTCCTGGGGAGCTGGTCTGGGTAAGCGCTGATATGCAGGATCTCCTCATGAGGGAGGGGAGTGCTGTGACTACCTCCATTTTACAGATGAGGCGAGCCAAGCCCAGAGAGGGTAAGGTGTTTGCTCAAAGTCTTGTGGAGAGAGGCCAAGCTGGACTTCTAGCCCAGGTCTCTTATGTCCAAACACATGGCCTAACTTACCACACATAACCACTGCCCATGAGAAAAGCAGGCCCTGTTGGTGCCCCCGGCACCTCCGGGCTGGAGAGGGTTCGCCAGAGGAAGGAGGCTCACTGGGCCTTTACTCAGGTAGGGTCTGCCACATGGCTGCCTGATGTCCACATTCAGGACAACTGAAGCCAAAGGCCCCCAGGCAGCACGATGCAGGAGAAAGAGAATGAATGAGTTTTGGAGCTGGGCACACCTGGGTCCAAACCCATCTACTAAGATGCAGGTCCTTCGGCCAGTCAATCTCTCTGCACCAAGGCTCCATCTGAAAACGGGGCTACGTAATCTCCTAGAGTTGGTAGCTTGTTTAAATGAGGAAACATGGAAAGCTTGACACTCAGAGCCTGGAACACACTCAGAAACCAGTTGCCGCTGTTTCATCTCACGAAATGCTAATGTAAGGGGCTGGCAGGGCCTTGGTTTCGTCCCCCGGGAGTGCACGGGATCACAGTCCACAGCGCCCACCGTGATGGAGCCTCTCTCCAAGAAAGACGCCCCGAGGAATGCCCTGGCCAACAGGTGTCCCCGAGGTCCTGAGAGGCAGGTGTGAAGAAGCCTACTGTCTCTCAGACACCAGGAAGCCTCCAGAGTCGGCAAGGGCCTGGAATGGCATGCCGGAGTGGCTGTAGGCATTATCAACTCCCAGAGGATCCTGCCCCAGAAATCCCATCCACTGGCGTTCTCTGATTTATGAGTTCACAAATTAATAAAAAGAAAAATGTCTGTCGCGTAAGAGAATGGAAGTGTCTGATGGCTGCTTAGTGAGCGAGGACATCTGCCGTGTCAGGACATGTGATGCTTAAGGGCAGACGACCTCCAGCTGGGGACGGCCAGCTCCAGGAGGGCCAGAGCCTCAGGCGGTGGGGCTCCTCGTGTCCGGCCGCTGCCCAGGAAGCATGGCATGGGGCCACCCCATCGTGTCAGGGGGCAGTCACGCCCAGCTCCTCCCCATGGGCTCAGGCGAAGTACCCCTCGCTGGTCAGCCTCTAGCTCGCCTCTGGGCCTCAGAAAACCTCTGGGCCTCCACTTCCTTATCTACAGTAGGAAGGGGCACTTCACTTGGTTCAGCCGTAAGGTCCCCCTTCCAGTGGAAAGGTTCTAAGATGATGAATAAATTCCCATTTTCAATAAGCAGTACCTAAAGTTGCCACCCACGCACCTTGAACCAACCTCCCCTTCCCCACGCCGTACCCCTCCCACAGGACGCCTGAAGGTGGGTCAGAAGCCGTCCCCAATCAAGTGAGCTATAATTAGAACTGAAATGCCACTTTGAATAGGCAAATGTCCCAGGCTTTCCTACTGTGACTCCTGGCCGTATTTGAGAGACACAAATCCCAGAACCAGAAGGAAAGAGAGCCTGGAGAAACCGCAGCTAGCTAGGGGCAGAGACACAGTGGGGGAGCACAAAAATGGGGATGTGCTCCCAAATCCCTTTCCCTCTCTATGCAGAGCACCCTCCTTATTCTAAAATGTTAAATTGTAGGGGCGCCTGGGTGGCTCAGTCGTTGAGCATCTGCCTTCGGCTCAGGTCATGATCCCAGGGTCCTGGGATCGAGCCCCGCATCGGGCTCCCTGCTCCACGGGGAGCCTGCTTCTCCCTCTCCTACTCCCCCTGCTTGTTCTCCTGCTCTTGCTATCTCTCTCTCAAATAAATAAATAAAATCTTTAAAAAAAGGAATAATAATAATAAATAAAATAAAATGTTAAATTGCTGTATGTGGGAGAGAGGGCCTGGAATCAAAATACAGTAATAAGAGTAACACAGCCATTTACTCCAGCACCGACACTTTGCCACATTTTTTCCATTTCGTCGTCGTAACCCCCATAGGGCAGGTTACAGATGAGCAAACTGAGGCTCAGGGAGACTGAACAACCAACCTGAGGTCTCACAGGACCTGGACCCAAATATATCACACACCCAATCCACTACACTTTACTACTGCCTGTAATCTTTCTTCGAGCTGGCATAGTCCCTAGGAACCTGGTAGGCTACAGAGGTGAACTTGGTAGACTGTGGGGGTTGCTATGGCAACGCCAGTTAAATGGGCAGTGGGTTGGCTAGCAGGTTCCCATTTGGTGGGGAAGCAGTGAGCCAGCCCGCCGCCAGGTCCTGCTACCCCAAATTCTGCCTGACCCTTGAGGTCCCACTCTGGCCCGCTTCCTCCAGGCCTACCCACAGGCCATGCCCACCTCTGACCAATATAACTTTGCACAGGAAGTGGGATCCTGAGCCTTGTGCCCCAGCTGGGAGAAAGAGGGTCCTAAGAGTCCAGGAATCTTAGATCATGGTCTTTGGAATTCTGAGATGTTAGAAACTGGGGCCCAGACAGGGATGGGAAAGTGTGCAGGACCTCACAGCAAATTCACTGGGACAGCCCAGAGGAGGGCTGGGCCTCCTGACTCCCAGGGTGCAGCCTTGGGTCCTGTTCCCATGGGCACTTCATCAAGCCTCAGAGAGAGCCTGACCAGCCCGTCTTTTATCACAGAAGGCCAACCAGCCACAAACCACCTGCGTGTCTTGGAAGCAAGGCCCTCAACTTCTCCAGTCATTCAACCGTCAAATAACAGTGCCTTACAGAGGGTACAAAGCAGGCCTGGGAGGCAGGAGGGGTGAGGCTGGAGGGCCCCTGCACTCACCAGGGGATGGGAAGGCAGCAACTGCTAGGACAAGCAAGAGGAAGAAAGACAGAGGGGCATGGGGCAGGGCATGGAGGAGAGGGATGGCAAGAGGGAAGCTGGGCGGGGGGGCAGGCAGGGGGCGGCTGTCCAAGAGAGCGGGGTGGGCAGGGCCCTGGATCTGGGGCCGGGAAGATGAAAAGGGACATCGACACAATGAGACAGACACATGGGGAGAAGGGGGAGTCCAGCTCTCAGGCAGCAGGACAGACCCCAGTAATAACTGTGCTGAGGCTCCCCTCGTTCCTCTGTTGCCCCCAGTGTCCAGGGCTGGAGTGGGGCTGGGATAGCCCAGCTGGCTGACTGCAGTGCCCCCAGCACAGCCCCTGGTGGCCGTAGCCCCCTCCCCAAACACACACGCCTGGCCGTACACGGCTCTGCCCCGCCTTAGCCGGGCAGCCTCGGGCAAGTGGCCAAACCCATCCTGGCCTCAGTTTCCTTCTCTTTAAACAGGGATCCAAGCTGGCCCTGAGGATGAGAAGCACAGTGGGCGTGGCTGGGCTTTGTGCCTTCTGCAGCTCACGACAAAGCTCCGGACCAGCCCCAGGACAGGTTGGCTGCCTGGGGGGTAAGAAAAGGACAGGGCCTGTGGCCTGGCCAGGAGAGGCAGAGGCAGCTGTGCAAGGAGACAAGGGGGCCTCCTGTCTCGGGCCGGGGTCGCTCTTGCTCTCCCTTTCTCTCCCCCTTTCTCTCTCTCGCGGGGAGACTGGTAGCTCTGTTGCTAGGAGACAAAGAAACCCAGTTATCACCAGCCACAGCCCTAGATGGGCTGCGGGCCTCCATTGTCCCCGCCTCTGCCTCTGGGGCGAATGTGACCCCTAACGAGGATGGGGATTGTGACTCGTGGTCCGCACCAGCCCTCCCATCCTCCACGTGCTCCCCACCAACCTTTTGTCTCAGTCTCACTCAGCTAAGGCTCTGCCTCAGGACTGCTGGGGCCTTCCCCGCCCCCTTCTCATCTCCTTTTTAATTTAACAAATGTCACAGAATGACCTGCCGGGTGTAAGTTTGCTTTGAGGATTAGGGCCTGGAAAAGAAATCAAGGAGAGACAAAGCCCAAGTGTGGGAGGCGGGCCTGGGGCTCTGGCTCGGGCCCTTGGCCTCACCCCAGGCTGCCTCTGTTGCCATCCATCCTGCCGTGGATGCTGGGGCTCCTGGGCTCAGCTGGCTTGGGGCAGAGGCCTCAGAGTCCTGGCTGGGTGGTCTTGGGCAAGTCACTCAAGCTCTCTGAGCCTCAGTGTCCTCCTTTGCAAAATTCAGAAAGTGAACCCTCATAAGGCTGCCTTGGGAAGATGAATTAGTGCACGCAAAGAGCCTAGCACTGTGTCTGGCCCATGGCAAACACTTAATAGGCACTCACTGTTAGCAGTACTCCTAGAATTATGATCAGAGTTCTCCAGAAAAATAGTGGGGGAGGCTGTGGGGAGACCCGGAGGATATGCTCTGGCTGCTTCTGGTTAGAAGGCCTGTTTCTAGCTCCTGGTGCCCCAGGAGCAGCGCCCGAGCTGAAGAGGCCTGTGAGGGAGTCAGCAGAAACCAGTAGCAGCTAATACGCCTGGCCATTGGCTGGGAGCCCCCGACGGTGCGGCACAAGGCAGGTCTGGAGCTGTGTCTGACAGATCAACTCCACTGAGCCTCCCATCCTCCCAACAAGGAGGATCTGACGAGGAAGCTGAGCGCCCTCCCCCCCCAGCCCCAGCGCCAGGACTCACTGCACGTAGTCTCAGACTCATCAGAGCCATCAGGACACTCCTCCTCGCCGTCACACTTCCACCGCTCTGGGATGCAGTGGCCGTTGCCACAGGTGAAGTCGCTGTCTGCACAGGTCTTCTTGGCTGTGGGGCAAGGAGAAGAGTGTGAGGGGGCTTGGTGGGCCCAGGAGGCTTTTCTGGGATACGGTCAGGTGGCTCTGGGGTGACCAGGATGTGCGCTGTCTGAAAGTAGGACCACATGACCTCCCACCACCCCAATGGGCCACAGAGGGCCTCGCCAACCAAGAGAGGACAGGAGAGACTCCCTTATTCATTCCCCAGGCATCTGCTGAGCATCGGCTGGAGACAGTGACACCTGGCCCTGCCTCTAAGTTCAGGAGCTCAGGTCCAACAAGGGTACCAGGATCCATGCTCCAAGGGACTGCCTGTTCTCCTGTCTTACTCCTCTTCCCCCAGAGTCCAGTTCCACTGCCACTGCCCCCAGGAAGCCTTCCCTGATCACCTACGGCAGTTACTTTAGCCCCCCTGGCCAGTTCTCAGCCCCTTTACTGGCCTGTCCTGCTCCTCCTAACCAGGCCCTTCTGGAAGCACCAGGGAGCTGCTGCTAATGAATCCTAAAAGCAAATGATTACTCTGAGACAAGATTAATGAGGTATGTTCTGTTTGGAGTGATGAAAAGACCATCTGCTGGGTGAGACACCCAATCAGTCTCCTGAGAGAAAGTGCTCTCGAGGCACTTACACCCCGGAAGGGAGGCTCCTCGGGGGGCTCTGAATCCCAGCTCTGCCTCTTTCGATCTGCGTGACCATGGGGGTGTTACTTAACCACCGAGCCTCTGTTTTCTTATCTATATAATGGGAAGAAGAAAACGAGGGTGCTGAGGAGGAATAACAAGTCACAGTGTACAAAGAACATGGAAAGAGGTCCTGGCACCGAAGATGCAGTCAGCAAGAGCTACTGCTGTTTTTATGGTTTGAGCCTTAGTTAGATGCAAAGGAAACACGGGACATATATAGAAGACTGAGATCTCACAGCTGGTAACAAAACTGGGGTAACAGGGCAGGGGCCAACATGGCTTGCCTTTCTCTGTGTCCCTCCACTGGCCTGATGCTCCTCCGGGTAGGGACTCTGTCAGATTCAGCACAGGGCCCAACTCAGGGTGGATCTCAGTGGGGACACTGGACCAAATGGGGGCATGGCTGCCCAGCCTCTGTTACCACACCTCCAGGGCGGGGCTCACCTTCTCCCAGGGAAGCTTCTTCCCGATAGCCAGCCTTGGATTATGTAACTCCTCCCACAGGCCTTCTGGCTGCCTCTGGGGCCATGTGACTGCTCCCCCTGGCCTGAACAGCCTGGCCGGGATTTGAGGACAGACACTGGGTCTCCTGAATCCATTATATTTCTGCCTTTCAGTGGAATCCTTGCAGGACATCTGTGTTCTAAGATGAGTTTTCTTCACACTTTCTTTAGAATACCTCTGTCTGTGCAGGGTTAGAAGAAATGAGAGGAATCCGTCTACCTATAGATTTGGTGGGGGATGGGGGGCTCTGAGGCCCAGAGAGGGAACAGGGCTGGCCCAGGGAAACACAGCAAGGCAGGGATCAGAACAACTTCTCCTGCCTCTCAGCCCAGGCCCCCAAGCAGCCCTCCCTGAGCTCCACACCCAGGAGCTGGTGTGGGTAATAGATACCAATACCGCCTTTCGGTAAGTCACCGCCTGTAATCGTCTGAAAGTAAGTACAGTTATAAACCACCTGGGGCATTTTCTAACATGAGGACCAGAGCATCCCTTCCACAAGAAGCTCGGCGTCCATAGAAAAGAGAAAATGTATATCCTAATGTCTTCTTTATCCTGTTCTAACTTTCTCCAAGCACATTCTGTGTGCCATGACAAAGGGCCACGTATGTCCCCACTTGACACACGAGGAAATCCCGGCCAAAAAGTGTTAAGTACGTGTCCAAGGTCACGTGGGTGGGAGCAGGGCCACAATTTGACATCACAGTCAGATCCCTCTGTCCCCCCCACCACAGTTCCCCAGATAAAACATTCAGCAGCATCAGATGTGGAAGAAAAGCCTCAAATGAGGTGGGAAAATCCCGCAGGAGCTTCGCTTCAGCATTCAGTGAGCTTGCATCTGTGCCCGGCTCTGCACTGAACACATGGAAGAGAAATCAGCCCAACCTGTTCCCCAGGAACTCAGGGTGAGTGCTGAACAGGCAGAACCCAAAAGAGCAAGGTAAGCCTGACGAAGAAGGTGATGAAGGGGCTCTGTCCCTGGTCTCAGCCAGCCAGACACTATCGAAAGGCCCTTTCCTCCCTGGCATTCTGGGAACCTGGGAGTGAGCTTGGCTTCCCCCAGTGGGCCAAGCCCTGTAGGCACCAGGCAAGGAGCCCAGGGCAGCCAAAAGCACCATCGCAGTCCTGAAGGGCAGCCTCAGCGATGGATGTCCCACGCAGTGTTCTGGAGAAGAGATTTGCTTCCTGTCGTGACTGGTTTGGACATTTTCCACCCTGGCTCTGGCCTGGCACCTTTCACCCAGTATCCCAGGGACTCCTCACATCAGCAATCTTACAGAAGAGGAAACTGAGGGGGGTAGGTGGCAGAAGTGGGATTTTAATTCCATGTGGCAGCTGCCAAAGCTGGGGCTCTTCCCACTAAGGCCCTCAGCCACTTCCGTATTATCAGGCTAAGATGACCCCAGAAAAGCAAATGCAGTGTGACCAGTGAAATAGCTCTCAGGTCCCCGCGGCCACAGGACAAGGCAATGGGGCAGATCAGCCATATCGCTCAGAAGTACCACATAAAGTATTCCCCTGGAATGTGCCTGGAAGTGTGCGCCAGAATAAACATGGGCCTGTGACAACCTGTCTCTGCTAATGGACCACTCTGGGGAAACTGAGGCAGCATGCTCATTTTCAGGTTGGGGACCATGACTCAATAACCTTAGTGGGCCATGTCTGAGAATGTAACCCCATGGAAAGATCTGGAGCAAGAGGTGAGACTGAATGCTGGCACAGCCACCTCCTCTCTGGGTGACCTTGGGCAAGTTCCTTCCCTCTCTGGGCAAGTGGGGATGGTGGCTTTCAGTGCCAGTGCAAGGACAAAAGGCAAAAGGGCTCTCGCAAGGGATCCCAGTGAGCATCCCCGTGTTGAGTCGGTCAGTGTAATGAGCCTGACAGAGGCATGAGGCTACATCAGCCCCGCCAAGGCATGAGGGCTGAGCAGTCTTTCAAGCCCATCAGAGCCAGCCATGCCAGACCCCATTCCTGGCCTTGGCTCCAACTCCCAGGGTGATTCCCTAGCTGGGCTCGAGGCCGTGGCCCCGTTTCCAGGGATTTATTTCCTTCCATGCCAGTCTGCCCCTTGGACAATGCCCACCTCTGTGAGCCCTTGTACTCCACAGCCCAGGAGCTGTGCATAGTCATCCAGGGTCTGCGACATCATAATCTGGTACCATGGCAACAGATGGGCTGCCACGAAGGATTTGGGATTCCAGAGGGCGGTGGGGAGGAGCCTACCCCTGGGCAGAGTTGGGGAGAATGGGAAATCCCGGACAAAGGAGGTAGGCGTTGCCACTTAAGAACACCGGCAGAGGAAAGCATCAGATACTCCGCGGTCAGTCAAACTCTGCTCTGCCACATATGGGCTGTGTGACCTTTTGCAAGTTACACAACTTCTCTGAGCCTCACTTTCTTCACCTACATTCAGAGATCATATCGCTGCTTTGCCAAACACACAAGGCTGTGGGAAGCGAATGGGCTAAGGATTGTGTCGGGGCTTTATAAACTGAAAAGCATAAAAGTGCAAGTTTGAGGCGTGTGAAGTCAGCAGCCCCAGCTGCTGTGCGTGTGACCTTGGGCCCACCCGTCACATAGGGCCTCCCTCCTCATTTGGAGATGGAGGTGTGGTGCCGACTGAATCTTAAGTCCCGCTCAACACCCAGAGTCTATGATCTCGTGAAATTATTATGATCACTCAGCACCTCCCCGCTTCTCCACCCCCAGAGGCCTCCTTCCCTGAGACAACACGTATCCTTCGTGCTGCTCTTTCCCCACCCACGCTCATCCAGCAGCCCCAGTGCAGACAGGGGCTTCAAAACAAACATCAGTCAGGTCTGCCAGGTGGAGCTGCCTGGTGCGGATTCCTCTTGGCAATCAGAGCTCTCTCATGTCAGAGCCCAGGGGCTTGACGGTCCCTAGGCAGCTCTCCCACTCTGCCAGCCAGAGAGAACGGCTATTCAGTCCCAGCACATATCTGTGGGAGGGCTACCCCTTGTGCCCTGATATTCTGACTCAGTCCCACTGCATGGCCATGAAGCCAGGGGAGGGTCACCTGACCCAGCCCAGGAATCAAGGAAGGCTTCCTGAAGGAGGGGACCATATTCAAGGAAGAGGAGTCAGCCAAACCGTGGGAGGGACGAGCGCGACAAAGGGCATTCTGAGAAGGGATAACAGGGCCTGGGGTATGGAGGAGCCAGCAGAATGGCAATTTGGGGCTGGAGAGGAAGCAAGTGGCAAGGGACCTGGGAGCTCCACTGGGCTGGTGGCCAACTGACCTTGCCTGGTACCAAGCTGCCCCTGGGAGGCCCCCTTTCCCTGAGCTCACCCAGCCTCTGCTGCCTGGGCTTTCTTCAGGATTTGGTGAGACTGTGTGAGATGGATGATTGGCCCCTAGCAGAGAAAGAGAGAGGCAAAGGGTAGGACAGAGAGCAGGGGTAGCCATCCATGCAGAGGTTTCAGATAAGTCTTGCTATTTTCCTCCTTTGTAGATTCATGATGCCCATTGGCTTACAAAAGGTCCTGAGAAGGCCTGCAGATACCAGATTGACTTTGTTTCTTCCAGCACTTCCCAAACCTGTTTAGCCAAGAAACTTCCTTTTTAGATGCCATGTCTATTAATTTCCCAAGAAACAAGTGGGCCAATGAACCACATCTGAGGAAATACGTTGTCGTGTAAGTCCCTCATCCTGCAGATAAGAAGATGAGGCCCAGGGAAGGGAAAGACTGGCCTGTGATCACACAGCTGAAGCTGGTACCTAGTCTTCTGTCTCTGGGCCAGCTCCTTCCACCAAGCCATGAAAAATAGGAGAAGGTATTCACAGGGCACTTGGCCCAGAGTAAAGCTAAGGGGAGACCACAGGCCTCAGAGCAGGGACTCATGCAGAGAAGAGCAGGGGAGGGGAGACTGGTATCAGACCACTTGGGACAGGGAGATGGGAGAGATGTCAGGAATGCAGGCCCTTGGGTTTCTGCGGACAGGCCAGGGCTCCAGGGCATATTCTTTGAGGTCAGAGCAGAGACCCATAGGCAAGGTGGATTCTGGCTCAACATGGTTGCTGAGGCACCTGGGTAGGTCCCTTCCCCTCCCAGGGCACAGAGGGACTAGTCTGTTCCCACTTCCTCTCCCAAGCCTGGACCAGCATCGGCTGGCCTGGCTCTGGCCCTGCAGCCCAGCCCTAAGGCAGCTGGGCCACTTGTACCCGGGTCGGGGAGATGAAAGGGCTGCTCCCCCCAGTTACCCTACTGCAGAGCTGGCCAGGCCCTGGCATTGCCAAGACAACAGCTCCCGGCAGAATGAAGATCCGGGGTGGGGGCAGGGGGCGTGCCAGCCCGCCCCTGGCCTACTAACCTGGCAGGCAGATTTAAATGACAGCCCAGGAAGCTACTATTAAACTGTCAGCCCAGTCAACGGGACGACAGACCCCGAGTGTTCTCTAGCTGCAGCAACAATGCAGCAGGAGTGAGAGGGGGAGGAGACTGTGGCCCAGAGCAAGCTGCACCCCCTCCCGGGAGGCCCCTGTCTGCCTGCCTGGTCACCCACTGGCCAGAGCCACCCTCTCAGGCTGTGGCGGGCCCTGGCCCGAGAGCTGCAGGCAGCTCAGGGCCTGGAAAACTTTATTCTTTATTTTTAAGCAGAGTAGCCCTTTTTCCAAGTGAAACCCCGACATATAAAACAGGCGAACATGAAGCTGCACTACTTATCGGAAACAGGGTGAGGGGAGAGCCCATTGGTGTGTGTGTGTGGGGGGACCCTGGGCTCAAAGCCCATCCCCAGCAGCTTTGGGGCCCAGCAGCACTGGGTTCAAGCCCCGACCCCTCCCTGGATGTGTGATGTTCCTAAGAATCCTCTGTTTAAAGATTCCTGTGGGTCTAGACGCCTGGTGGGCTCAGTCTGTAGAGCACAAAATTCTTGATCTCGGGGTTATGAGTTCAAGGCCCATGTTGGATGCAGAGATCACTTAAAAATAAAATCTTAAAAAAATAAAAAAAAAATAAAGATCCTGTGGGTCTGATCTAACATTTAGAACAGCTTCCAAAGATTTAAGATTCTCTCTAAGAAGCCAAGGTTCCAAGCACACTCTGGTCTGCTCACCCTTGGCCCCGAGACGGGACTCCAGGATAGTCATTGCACGAGTCACACAAGTCCATAAGCTTGGAGATGGCCTCCGATTCCATCCTGGCAAAGCACCGTATCTCTGAATCCAAGCATCCCCACATGCTGACAAGCAGACTCAAGGCTCTTGGCGGTGCAGGAAAGGCAAATGGTTCCCACAGTGTCCCAACACCCACGAAGCGTGGTGGGCGGGGCTTGGCTGCTGGCTTTGTGTCGCCCAGCAGGCTCCGGGGCCTCAGGCCACCACCATCCATCAGCAGGTGACATCTGAGTGGCTTTCTCCCCCACCCTCTCATCCCACCTGGGGAGAAAAAGGAAATGAAGCAGCAGCAGGTGCTGGGGGTGGTGGTTGGGAGGCGGAGGGGCGGACACAGCAAGGGTCTGAGGGAGAAGATGAAAGAGGACGAAGCAGAGAGCCTGGGAGGACCACTCTTTAGTGAGGGCATCTTTGCTTTTTAAATTGGGCAGTTTCCCTCAAAATTTTCCAGGTTCTCTCCTCTTCTTCCAACACTAAGGAGCTACATTTTTTAACCTGTCCAGATTGTAAGACCAAAAAAACCAAGGTGTGGCAGTGAGGTTTGGAAGGTTGGGAGGTTGGAGGGGAGACTGGATGGGAGGCCGCCGCAGAGAGGTCCTCCTGGAGGAAGTGGTACTGGAGCTAGGCCAGACTCCCCAGCTGGAGGAGGGGCAGTGGAGGGATGGCCCAGGGAGTGTCAGGGTCAGCGCAGTATCCCAGGGTCAGTGGTGGCAGAGGACACAGATGTTGCTCATGAGCTGCCCACATCACCTTGTTCTAAATGAAGAGACAGGGTTTCCATACTACCCTCTGCTGCGGGTCCTGGGAGGGACGTGCCATCCACTAGGTGAGGATGAAGAGAGGGCTCCAGACAGGGGGAGGGGCTTGAGCAAGACTTCCTGGCCAGACTTGAACCCTAGCCCGGTCTCCCCTGGTCCAGGGCTCTTTCCTCAATGTCCTCAGCCTGGGTGTTCACCTGGCTGCACACCAGTGCTTCCCCATTATGCCCATCATTTCCTTCATCCCAGTGTCCCCCTCACCTAGGGTCTGATGCCAAGTGAGTGCTCAGAGAATATCTACGGCTCCGCTCCTCTGATGGGCCGTGTGACCTCTTCCCACCCTGTGCCTCAGTTTCCTCGTGTGAACCAATCTTTAAGGACACCCTCCAGCTGAAAGCCTGGGTCTGTGGCTCTATGACAGAGGTGTTGCTGTCCCTCCAAAAGGATCACCTGGGGCTTCCCACAGCCCAGTCCCTCCTCTGGGCCCCAGCACATCATAGCTGCCGGCCCCCAGCCCCACTGTCACCAAGGGAGGTACAAGCCCTTGCTGGGGTATGTGGGACTCCCTGTCGCCACGGGAAAGATGAGCGTCTCCGAGGGACAGACGACAAAGGGGTCTAACTGTCACAGTGATTTGTGGACACAGGAGGTATTGAGCCAGCGACAGCTGTAGGGGGTGGGGGAAGATGGGTGTTGGGGAGAGGTGAATGGGATCCGCAGGGGTCCCTGGCTGGTGTCTGCAAAAGGACCAAATATCACAAGAAGGGTGCTGCTTTGATGATAAGGGGGCACACAGCTCAGGCTGCTCCCACCCTGGATTTGGGCCGCCCACTTGGCACTGAGAGTTTAGGGCCAAGGAAATAGCTAGAGGGAAACTCATGGTCCCCTCAGAGTAGAAGCCTGTAGAGGGTAGGAGGTGTGGCTGGGAAACTCCCTATGACCTCCAAGAGAGTCCAGTCTGGTTTCCAGCTGCACACTGCCCCTCCACTCAAGTGGAGAGCAGATAGCTGGACCCAGTGGGGACTCAGCCTCCTCTCAGAGGGGACTTTCCAGTCTAGCCCCTGCCAGGCCACCTGAGCTGGGGGTCCATGGCTCCGCCTTCCTTGGGCCAACCTTGGAGCCTGCCAAGGCCTCCCACCTTCCAGGCCTTGTTCTCCTACCACCAGCCACCGATGGAAGAAGGGGCCACTGCTCTGCCTCTTCCCTGCAGTTGAAGAAAAGACTCCAGATCCCACTCCAGCCAGGCTCTGCCACCAACATGCTTGGTGACACCCAACAGACTGCTCTGGGCTCTGTTACGTCTACCCACACCGATCAAGTCGGAAACCCAGGGCTCCCTGGGCAGAACTCTGCAGCCAGCGGCAAGAAAGCTAAGGCAGAGGGGTCCAAGAACACAGAATGGGCCGGTGCTGCCTGGAGCGACAGCCTGACTGGGGCTTGCTGGTGGTCAGGGAGTGAATGATGGAGTTATGACCCTAGCCTATCTGGGAGGGAGGCAGTCAGGGCCCAGGCCCCCTCGGTCATGTTGATGCAGCACCCTCTACCTACCTGGCAGTGGCCCTGGCTACGTGGAAAATGGGAATGCTTTCACCGATTAGGCTGCCAGGACTGGGCCATCCTGGTGGCCGACGGGCAGCATATCTCCCGTCTCTGGCCTGGGAGTCCTGGCAGAAGTCCTGTGTCCTCAGTGCCTTCTCCCTTCCTCCAGGGCACGGCGGGATTGGGTAAGAGGATCTCAGCGTGCCTTTCTTTCAGAGGAATGGGATTACCCACCACAAGGTCCCGAGCGAGGTTGCTGGAGGGCGGGAACCACGGCTCTGTCCCAGGGGCTCTCCGCCCACTGTGTGGCTCAGGTGAGGGGCTGTGACCCAGAGCCAGCAGCCACCGCTCTGCTGGCATCCTCCTCCTAGCCAGAAAGCCATCTCTCCTCACCCTGCCAGGCTCCCATCTCCTCTAGAAGACGACCAAGTGTCTCAGCACAATCCTCACGAGGACCTCAAGCTCCTCCGCTACCTGCTCTGGCCTGTCCCCAGATCCCGTGGGCTCCCACGTCCGCTCAGAGGGCACGGGCAGACCGTGGCCTTTCCCACCAGCTCCACCAGGCAAACTCTCCCCACCCCCAGGACCAGCTCCAGCACCTACTATTTTTTTTTTAAAGATTATTTATTTATTTGAGAGACAGAGAGCACAAGCAGGGGGAGGAGCAGAGAGGGAGAATCTCAAGCTGACTCCAAGCTGAGGGCGGACCCTGAGATCATGACCTGAGCCGAAATCAAGCATCGGATGCTCAACGGACTGAGCCCCCCAGGCATCTACTATTGATGGCGTCTGACAATGCCCTCCACCTCCAATAAGGCAGAAAGGAGTGGAGGCCCAGCCTGGGGCTCGCTCGGCCCAGAGCACTAAAGGAGAAGCATTCACAAACTCCTTTCCCATGGGCTGCTTATTTTGCTGCCATATTTTTGGTAGGCTAGATGTGGGCAGCGCCCGTACCAAGCCCCTCCAGGCTACACCCACCTTGGCTGTCAGCAACGAAGTGATGGGCAGCCTTGCTGGACAGCATTCATCTCCCTGTTGATGGCCTGGAGAGGCTCCCCTCCACTAGACCGGAGCAGAGTGAGCTCGCTAAGTCATCCCAATGACTCGGTCAGTCAGCAGTACCGGGCTCAGCTACCATGAAGCCAGCCTCAGGGAGAAGCAGACCCTTCGGGCCTCATCGTAGCTGGACCCTTGGCTATAGGAAGGCGCTTCACAGGGCTTCCCTGGGGGAGGAGTTCCACAAACCCAGGCCTGGGCTGGGGGTGTGGGGAGGAGCTCCTGAGTGGCCTGGGCCTTAGAGCTCTGGACACACTACTGCAGGCTTCCCCCGTAGTGACCTTGGACAAATTCCTGACCCTCCCGGCATCTCAACCTCATCTAGACATGGGAGGAGAAGGGAGTCAGGTTTTCCATGTGTGTCATTCATGGGCCTGCCTTAGGCACCTCACCAGGTCCAGAGTGGGAGGGACAGATGAAGGGCTCTCCAGGCCTGGGGCAGGGCTGAGTGCCGTCAGCACCTGCTTCCAGCACCTGCTTTCCTGGTTGGAAACTCAGCAGAGTCCAAAGGGAATCTGCAGCACAATGATCCTGAACGGATGTGGTGCTGAGGGCACGTTCACGACCCCTGCCCCCTGCCCCCTGCCCCCAGCTCTCTCCTGGGCCTGGCTCTCCATAGCAGTGCTATAAGGTGGGCAAAGGGTGGTGGGGCATCACTTCCTTTGAGAGATGAGGCAGCAAAACCCTTGAAAGAATGTCCTAAGGTCAGAGGGCTTGAGCAGGACCAGAACCCAACCATTTTATCCCTAATGTTCTACAAGGAAATCAAGGGAGGTGAGGTTGTTGTGTGGCCTCAGACAGCCAGCCCCCCTTTGCTGAGTCTCAGTGCCCCAGCTGAACACAAGGACACTGAACTTGAGGGTCTCAGCCCTCACCAGCACCTCCCCTCTCTGCGCGTGGGGACTGATGGCAGGGCAAAGGGCACAGCTGGACCTCCAAGAAGGGGTGATTTTGGCTGGCAGCAGTGGGGGCTGGGGAACCCCCCCTGAGAAATCTTGTTTGATCCAGAAGTAAGAGGTAGATTCTAAAAGCAGATGGAGAAAGAGGTTTCTTTTTTGGCTTCTTGGTGCATTTGGAAGGAAATGGGGTCCACTCTCTGAAGCCCTTCAACATCCCAGGGGTCGAGTCTAGCGGGAAGGGGGAATGTGCAAGCCACAACCCTGCCCAGCAGCTTCCTGGGGGACATGGCCCCTGGGTCCCCAAGCTCCCTCATCACAATGGCCACCTCGGGCTGCTGATATCCCGTTCAGCTTTAGCTGGCGGGCGGCCTGAGGCTGCACCAACAGCAGGTCACTCGGTGTCCCGGAACCACCGGTGTGACTATGGGTGAGTTACTTAACCTCCGAGCCTCAGTTCCCTCACCTATGAAATGCAGCTAACAATAATTACACCCCTGGGGGGCACACATCATGGGACACTGTAGATGCTGAAATTATATGGTGAACAGTACAGGCCACAACGGCAACAGAGCTCTTTTTTTTTTTCATTTGCGAGAGAGAGAATGAGAGAGAGCACGAGAGGGAGGAGGGTCAGAGGGAGAAGCAGACTCCCCGCTGAGCAGGGAGCCCGATGCGGGACTCGATCCCGGGACTCCAGGATCATGACCTGAGCCAAAAGCAGTCACTTAACCAACTGAGCCACCCAGGCGCCCGGCAACAGAGCTCTTGTCAATGATTGTCTTGTTTCTTACCATCTCCTCCACTGATTTTCTTGCTAGGACTTTGGAGGAGAGCTTGGGTTGCCTTCCTGCTGGAAGGGGCAAGTAGACAAGGGGCTTTGTTCAGACGGGAGAACATTCTGGGTCCCCTGAGGTGCTGGGAGGTGGCCAGTGCAGATGGAGCAATGGGGAGTGGGGGGGGTGGTTAGGCTCAGAAGGAACCAACAAGGACTACAGGCAGAACATACCTGGAAGTCAGGCCCTAGGAGCCGTGTGGTCCAATCCTTACACTTCGTAACTGGGGAAACTGAGGCCAGAGCAGGCCTAGGCTACCTGGAGATCACACTCCCAAGGCAGCCTCAGCGGCTCACAGAGTCATAAAATAGCCTTAGAATCACCGAATAGAATCTTCAATTCCAGGAGAGGACCTTAGAATCTTAACACACACAATCTAAAAGTACTTAAACTCAAATGACCCCATATTAGGACCATGGGTACACAGAATCTGTCCAACAGAGAGAATCTTAAACTCCCAGACAGAGAGCAGAACCCTAGAAGGTTCTAATCCAGGTGCCAGGAGTGGCAAAGGCCTGCCCCTTCCCCCAGCCCGTACAGGAATCCTCTGTTCCCAGCGCTGACATATGGCCATTCTGCCCTCTTGAATGCTCTCAGCGACAGGGGACTCAGTCAGCTGTGCCGGCTGGAGGCTGGACACGTTCCTTCCTCTTGAACAGAGAGGGAAATAAGTTCTCAACAGGAGATTCCCACTTTGTACAAATGGGTTTTTCACCCCTCCTTGTTCTTTGGCTCTGGTCGGAAAGATTCCTAGGGAAGTGGAAAGGAGCCAAGAGCTGCCATAAAATGACTTTAACCACCAGACAGGCTGGTAATACGTTTTGGTGGGAAAAAAGGAAGGAGAGGGGCTATTAATTCCAACTTGCTATGTGATAAAGGAAATTAAGGCATAATACTGAGAAGGCAGCAATTCTATTAACCTGTATGGAATACCAATTACTTCAGTCTTCTCAAAATTGCTAGAAAAAAAGAGAAAACCCCAAAAGAGAATGTGATTGTGGTCCAGGGCTCATCTGGATTAGGCTGTTTGTTTGCCCTGGCACCCTAATGATGGGAATGAAGGAAAATTCCTCGTTTCCTGGGAGACGGCTGTGCCAGAGTTGGGGAGGAAAGGCAGGCCCACGCGTTGCCACTGGACCGCTTGGCAAAAAGCTCAGGGCAGAGGGGGTCCCCAGGCGCCCTTCGGGGAGAGCTCAGTGCAAGGGCCCCCAGGGCCTCCCCGTGTCCATCACACACCCTTAGTCCTGTGTCCTGGGAGGGACCAAGGGAGGGTCTCATGACCCCCCCTCTAACTGGAAACTCTTAGATCTCTGCTGCTAGAAGCCAAAAGAATCAAGCAGGGGGCCTACTGTGTACCAGGTGTCCTGCTAGCTACTGGCAAGCCCTGCAGTTTGGTAAGACCTTCGGAGTTGGCCATGTCTCGGGGTGCTGGTCCTGCAGAGCTGGGGCTCAGGGCTCTGGCTGAGGCCACCCACCTATCTGAGGCCAGCCATGGGGCACGCAGTGTGGGCAGAGTTAACAGCCATGGGCCACAGCTCAGTGCCTCCAGCCAGGGGCCCAGCAGGACAGCTGTGAGGCCTCTGGACCAGATCTGGGCAGAAGGAGACAGACAGGGCTATGGGAGGCAAGTGGAGAGACGGAGTGGGACAGGTGGCCAGCAGATCCTCATATCCCAGTGGCACCCTGGCCCAGACCTTGGCCGCCTCTGCCACTTCTCAAAACCCCTCACCCTGAGGTTCTGAGCCAGCACGGTATCCCCAACAAGACAGGTCCCAACACAGCCTGGGTGGAAGGGAAGCCACTTCTGGAACAGTCTGTGTTCTGAGCATGCCCATGGCCCCGGGATTTCCACCCACCTCTGCCTTTTCTTCAAGTAGACAGTTTTTCCGAGCACAGAGGTTTGGCAGATGCGGGTCTGCTGCCCACTACAGGCCCCTTCCCACCAGGAGCAGGTTAAGGAACTGGGGCTCAAATCCTAGCTTGCCCCCACCCCCGAGTAGCTGGGTGACCACCGGCAGGTTACTTGACCTCTCAGAGCCTGCGTCTTCCTCATCTAAAATTGTGATGGTGAATCCTGACTTGCAGGGTAGTTGGTTGTGAGATACATCTGTCAGTTGACATAGGGCCTGGCACTTAGAAGACATTCAGAATATTGTAATATTTCAGAAAATAGAAATATTAGAAAATGTTCAGTGATGGAACTTCCAACTTTTCTCAGCTGCTCCCCCACTCCCAGGCTTTGTACACAGTAGGCCCTCAGGAAGTTCTTGTTACAGTTATTAAGGGGCATCAGGAGGCCTGGCCTCTGTCATCCTGGGCCTCCTGGTTCTTCCTCACTTGGTTTTTCCACGTGTAAGTAGAAAGGCTGGTCCTTGGAGAGCTGCTTAGGGGAGGGCAGCTGGAAGGTGCTCCATTGCCCCTTTCTGGGTGAATGATGAGCCTGTCCGAGGTTGAGCCCATGGGAGGCTGGGAGGCCAGGGGGTCACACAGGCACATCTTCCTCATTCTTTGGAAGTTCCCCCACTCTACCGTGGAGTCTTCTTCCACGTCCCCATGTGGGATCCAAGGCCTCTTTCGGTCACAGACTCGTCACGCTGTATTGTTGTCACACGACTATCTTTCCCCACCAGACTCGCAACTCACTGGAGGCAGGATAGGTCTACATGGTGAGCGCCAAGGGGACACTTAGGGAATGTGTGCGGGATGAACGAGTGAGTGAATGAGCACATGCAATCTCGAGGCTCGGTCTTTTCTATCTATGTGGAATTTACAGGCCAAGATACAAACCATATTCACCATACAGATTCTGCATACGCAGTCAAGACAATAATCATTAAACCTTTGCTTTAAAAGTCCTTCATTCTTGCATAATGACCTAGAGCTTCAGGGGATCCCAAGTTCTCTCCAGTTGGTTGGCACACCTACATCCTTCCCCCGGCTACAAAAAACTCCTTTGTGTCCACTTTCTCCCTTTCTGAAGACAAAAAGCCGGGGTCCAGGAGGCCTGGGTTCTGGTCGCAGCCGAAGGGCCGTGCAGCCTTGAGCAAGCCACTCACCCTCCCCGGGCCTTCGTGTCACCACCTGTTGGGTAAGCGGTGAGTCCCACTGCTCTCTGAGCCCCATTCTTGCTCTAGTTCATTGTTATGGGCCACATGTGGGAGGCTGAAGCTGGAGGACAGTGCTAGCACCCAGGCAGATGGTTCTGGGGAAAGGTTCACAATCTGCAAGGCTAGGGAGGGCACTGGCCTCCATCCAGGACACCGCCTCCTGGTCTTCTCAGGGAACCCTGGGGACATGTGGCTCTCATCTTAGTGTGATGGCCACTGCTGGTCCAGACCCTCATCTCTCCACGGCACCTTGGGGCTTACAAAGCTCTTTGCATACACCTCCTCATTTAGTTCTTACAACCACCCTGTGAGGCTCAGAGAGGAACAGGCTGGGTCAAGGCCAAACAGCTTTCTATCTGCCCAGTAGTCCGCCCTGATGCCACCACCCGAGGCCAGCCCAGTGGCTAGCCGCCTCCTCCACAAAATGGGAAGAACACAGGATCTGCGGTGAGAGTCCTGACCTTGCCCTGCCCCGCCGAGCAACCCTGAAATGGGGCCGGTACTCTCTCGGGAACACCTCCGAGTCACCATGAAAATCCGACAGCATAAAAGATGCCAAAGGCCAGAAAATGCTGGCTGGCGCAGCGGAAAGAACACAACACAGGGAGTCCCAGAGCCTGAGCTCCAGTCCTGGCCCCTCCACTTTGGCTCTATGCTTGGGCAGGCCTGGGTTTCCCCATCTGTCAAACGGGGGACAAGAATCCCAAGCCGCCCGCCCCCTGCAGGCCATGTGCATACTTGCCAGAGCCACACTTAGCCCACCTGTGCATGCCGCCCCCGCCCCTGCCCGGGGCTGTGATCACCACCTCAGCCAGGAGGGGTGGAGAGGTCGCCCCCCTCTCGGCACACAGCCCAGCTTGACTTGCTGCCCCCTAGCAGTGAGGCCCGAAGTGTGCTCAGACAGGCGTGCAGACCCTCCGGGGCACGCGCACAGAATGTGTCCTTGCATGGAGCACATGTGCATACAGAAAGACACACACCACCCACCTGCACACTCAGATGTGCGCCGCATACCAAACACACTCAGACACGCGTGCCACGCTGTGCACATGCCACAGTACCCGGCCGACACAGCCACGCACGCAAAGGGGGCTTCAGAGGACATTCACTCGCTACAGACAAATACGCGTAGATTTTCCTGCTTCTCTTGTGACAGCCAGATGGTGGGATTCTCCCAGAGGGCTACCATTTAATGCTCTAATTAATTAAAAAAAATTCTAGGTACCCAGAGCCTGGGTTTGTTCCAAATGTCTCAGGCATGGCACAGCTCAAAGCCAAGGAGGGAAGCAGGTCCAAGGGCTCGGGGCTCCCACTGAACTCAGGAGACACGGTACCCTTACCTGGAGGACTGATAGCTAGCCTGGCAAGGGAGACTGGGCTCAGGGGCCATCTGCTCAGATGTGGGCCTGGCCCTGGTTCCAAGAGTGCCCTATGACCCAGGACAGGGACAGACCCCTTCACGGCATCCCTGGCAGGGCTGTCCAGCCTCAGTAGACCAGGAGCTTGGTCCCTGTGGAGGCCACTGGGCTCCTGTCAAACTGCACTGCAGTTCTGGGGCTCACATCCAGATCTACACTCACTCTTTAGGGACCCCACTGTGTGACTTCAGGGCACTATGGGAGGACGCAAAGCGCAGAGCCACCGCAGTTTGGGGTGTGAGATGGATGAGGTGGAAAGATGATAGGAGGGTCCGCAGGGACTTGCAATGCTCCCTGCCCTCCTGCTTACGTGCTTCCAGGGAGGGGGAGCTCACCACATCTCCCAGCAGCCTGCTCTGATTGGCCCAGAGTCCATCTTCTCCGGGGTTTCCCGGTGAGCCCCAGCTCTTCTCTGGGCCACAGGGCCCAGGTAGGTCAGGCTGGCGGGGATCGTGCAGCACTCATCCCCAGGCCTTTCCTCTGACTTTCCCAGGGGCACGTGCTTTGCTGCTGAGTGTTTGGGAAAACGCAGCAATAAATTTACCGCCTCACTTATGAGTAATTTGCTGTCAGGAGCTCTGCGTAAGCAGAGGACTGAATTAACGAGGCTTAATTAACATTAATGTTGTGACAGATCTCAACCCTACTCGGAAATCCCCCATCCTTGCAGCCCAGGCCGTTGCCTGCCGCTTCGGGGTTCCTGTGGGAGGTGACAGGCCCAGGGAGGGCTCTGGGAGCTGCTGACGGATGTGATTGGGGGGGCTGCCTCTTTCCTAGGATTAGGAGGGATTTGGGATCTGGGGGCTGGAGGCTTGCAGGAGATCAGCACGGGAAGCCAGGAGCCTCTGCAATTCCAATTCCAAAGGAGCTTTCGGGTTAAGTCCTTCATCCCCGCCTGGTGCAGGGGCAAACACATGAACCTCAGAGTCTTAGCGGCCCAGGCTCGAAACTGCCACTCACATGCTGAGTCACCCCACCCCTCTATGCCTCGCCATCCCCGTTAGCAGAGGGATGGGGGTGTCAGGGGATTCACGAGGTCACACAAAGAGAACAGAGATGTTCTGGGATCTTCATTTCTGCCACTTCCTCCTGAGTGATGACTAGGTCCTGTGGTCATCACCTCCTCTAATACGCTTCCATGGTCCTTTGAGGAACGGACTGCTGTTACCACCCCCCCGCCCATTGTACAGATGAAGGACTCGAGGCGACCACAACTACCCACTACACTCACTGGAGAGCCAGTGGGGATCCAGAGAGCCGTGGTGAGGGGAAAGCTCAGGAAGTAGGGCCATGCTGGGTGGCCACAAGGCCTGGCAGTAATGTTTGTGGAATCAATCTATGAATGATGGAGAAAGGGGAGAAGTGTGTCCCCCAGAGGGGCCCGGAACCTGTTTCTCAACTGCTACGACTTATTAAGCTGCCCCCATGTGCCCAGCCTGTGACAGGCTCTGGGGAAGAGAGAAATGCAGTGAAAGGTGCATGTCCTGCTCTCAGGATTGGTACCACCGTCTACTCTTGGCTTTCCCCCAGGGCACCCAGCTGAGGTCTGGCACAAGGTGGATGCACCATAATTTATCATTAATGATCGCCATTATTAATATTAGTGGGGAGGATAATTCTGACCAGGACCAACTTTAGGGAGCAGCAAGAGGCCCAGCTTCTACCCAGCTACCTGACAGCTCAGGCCCTAGTCATTAACCCACACACGTCTCAGGGCACTGACCAGGATGGGCCATGGTAAGATCCTTGGGCTCCAGCCTGGTCTCCAGGTGAGGATGGGCTCTGGGCCTCAGGTTCCCAGGTCTCTCCTGAAGGACTGCCCAGCTGAAGTCTTAGTGTCAAGGATCTGCCTGGGAATAGTGTGGGGAGGAAGGCAGGGGCAGAGGCTGGGACAGGGGTCTACCTAGGATCTACATCTAGAGTGTAATCCCCACCCGTCCTCAGCCCTGCCAAGCCCCACATACCCCCAAACTCTGCCACAGCCCCCTGCCCCTGGAGGCCTTCCTGGCCCATCCAGCCACCCCTTACCTCCTGACTCGGACATCAGCTGTGATTACTGATAACCCAGAGATAAATGCAGTGGAGACCCAGCCCTGTCAGATGCCATGGAGGATCGAGGTGGGCTTGGGGGTGTCTCTGGTCTACAAGACTGCTCTAAGGCAGCAGGATCAGCAAGGAGCTCTGTATAGCCCCTGTAATAGGCCTAGGACCCATGGTGCCTCTCAGCATAGAATCTGAAAGAACTTTGTTTCTGGAAATAGAAAGAGCTACCATATGAGGAAGTGAGGTCTCCTCCACCCCAGGAGGTGTGCAAGCAGAGGATCCGCTCATTCATTCAACAGGCATTCACTGGACCCCTTCCTTTGTGCTGAGCCCTGCCTGGGGCACAGGGGGTGCTAGAAAAGACAGCATGAAACCCAACTGTGCCTGGAGAAACCCACACTCTAAATAAAGGGATGCTGAAGGTCCCAAACCAAACCTGGAGCAGGCCTGCCCACCACCCGTCAGAGCTTAGAGAAAAATCAAGAGGCCTTGGGAAACCTCTGGGAAGCTCAAAGAGGGGGTGAGTTCTGGCCCTGCAGACGTGAGACTGGGCCCCACCTGCTCTGAGCCCCCCCCCCCCGCCATGGCCCCATGATCCCAAGGGTCTCCAGGTGCCCATGCTCTCTTGTCCTCATCGACCTTGACCACAGCTCAGCCCCAGCCATCCCCCCAGCACCTGCCCAGCCCACACCCAGTGAGGGCTGGGTAAGTGGTATCCTTTGGGGGAGGGCCCTGCTGGCACAGGGTATGGAAAAGGGAGGAGTGGCCATCTGTGCTTGGGCAGGGGCAAGGGCATGGCCATTCCTAGGCAAGTGATGGGCTCACCCCTTGCCCATTTTCCTGCCCAGCAGCATCAATGCCCCTCTACCAATGCAGTTCCCGGGGAGCTGGCTCCAAGGAAGCCCAGCAGCCAGACCACCAGCTGCTGCCCCCTCCCCATGCCAACCCTGGCCGCAAAGCACCCTCCCCCCACCCCAGCTCTGCCCGCCTGCGGTGACAGCCTCTTGGCACCAGCTCTCCCCTTCCCTCCATCTGTCAGGAATTGGTGCAGACAGACTGTGAGAACCATAAGAGGAAGTAGCGGCTCTGTTTGGACCCCTCCCCTCCCCCGGCCTCCCCAGCGCTCTCTCCCTACCCCCTTACCTCACCTCCATCCTTTCGTTTCCCCCCTCCTCCCTGTGTCTTCCTTTCCCTTCCATCTGTCTCCATCTCTTCCTACTGATGAAGACATTGACGAAGTGTGAATGGGGAGGGAAGAGGGCCATCCAGCCAGTGACCCCCACTTACTTGTCACCACCACACACCATGGCCCCAGCTCGGCCACCCATTTGCTTTCATCCCTCCATCCTGTGGACCTCTGGGCTCAATGTTTCCCTCCGTGCAACTGATGCAGTAAATCCTGCCAGGCCCACCTCCCAGGGGATACCAGGAGCCCCGAGGCAACACATGGGAAGGGCCTTGTAAACTGTAGAAACTTGTGCCCTCAGCTCCTTCCTATTTAATGTGGGAACACTCCTCTTGGGAGTAGCAAGGCCAGAATGAGACATAAACAAACAGAAAAATGCCTTGAAGAATATAAATGGCAGCAGGAAGGCAAGGCAGGGTCATCAAGGTAATGATCCTCACCATATTACTGTGAGGGGAGCAGGGAAGAGCTGGGGAGACCGAGGCCCAGAGACAGCAGTCACAAAGCTGTGTTAGAGGCAGGATCAGAACAATGGCCAGGCGCCCTGGCCCTGTCCATACTGGCACCCCGGCCAGGATGCTCCTAACTCCTCCACACCTTCCAAAGGGGCTCTGTGTCTCCTTGAAATCTCCAGAATGTGGGGAAGGACCAGCTTTTTCCTTATTCTCAAGTGAGCTCTGCCCAAGTGGGGCAGCAGAACCCACAGCACGGGCTCGGTCCCACCGCAGACCTGGAGGGAGTTTGCAGGATGCAGGGAGGCTAGGACTTTCAGCTGGAAAACCAGGACAGTTATGAGCACACTGGGACGAGCTGGTCACGCTGGGTGGGAGTAGGCACTTGGCAACACCAAACTGCTGGGCAAATGTGGGCGTGGGCATTTCCCCTGAAAAGAGAGCAAACCTTGTGCTCACTCCTGCCCCGTGTGGCTTGGCCCACGGCCCCAGAAACCAGACGGAAAGGAAGTTCTTGTCTCGCCGAAGTTTCAGGGCCCTGCAGGGCCCTGTCTGACCCCAGACACAGCACAGATATGCCCAAGGGAAAGGGGAAGTGTCTTGGGAACCTCCACCCCTCTCACAGCCAAGGTAACACGAGGTTCTGAGAAGGCATGCCGATTATTCGAGGTCACACATTGAGTTAGTCGGCCAACATTCAGAAGACAGGGCCTACTTTCCATCTACAGATCCTCTCCAGGTCCTGGCAGGGCACGGGCACAGAAGAGGCCTTCACCGAACGTTGGAGCTTGGACTCAAAGGATCCATACCAGGCACTTCCCTGGGACTCACAGAAACACCCCGGCCTGGCCTGTGCAGCGTGAGGAGTGGAAACAGGGTGGGAGGGGCACTGGGCACATGCAGAGCCAGACAGAGCCCCCCCGCCCCAGCTTCCTCCCTTCCTCCCCTCCTCAGGCCCTGGGCCCAAACCCCTGAGGCCTGTGGTCTGGTGTGAACCAGACTCTTCAGCGGACCACCCCAATCCAGAGTGGCAAGGACAGAGAGAAACACAGGGACAGATAGCCCAGAGGAGGCCCAGACCCACCTGGAGCTGGAGGGAAAAGCTCCCTGGAAATGGTGACTCTTGAGATAAAGAGCTATTGGACAAGCAGAGGAAGAACCTTCCAAGCACAGGGAACCACATGTAAGAGTATGATGCCCCTGTGACATTACTCCTCGTTTTGAGTCCTGCTAGAGAATATAGTCAAGGTGTTTGGGGGGGCGGGCAAGTAGGTGGTGAGGTCTGGGGCTGGAGAGATGCTAGGTGCATGTTAGGTCTTGAAGGGCCCTGAATGTCAGTCAAGCAAACTCGATCGTCTGAGTGGTAGATGTCCCTGTAGGATGCTGAGCAAGGACAGGACAAAGTTCTGCATGCTTGACAGCATTTGGCTGCAGAGCACAGAACAGACTGGAGGGGAAGAATGGAGATGAGGCTGGCACTGCTACAGTGGTCCACGGAGGCCACACTGGGATGGGGAAAGGGTCTGGATTGGCAGGTGGCAGGGGAGGAATCTAAGGACTTAGCAACCCCTACAAGTGAGGGAGACAGGGGTAGCGACGACTCTCAGGTTCCTAACCAGGGCCGGAGCGGTGCCCATGCTATGCTGTGAACTGGTCTCAGGGGCAGAAGAGGCCCATCCACAGCCCCAAGTGCTTATGTGCTGGGCCGCAGGTCACTGTGGTGTCTGGGAACTGCTGCCCTGCTAACTGCAAGACCAAGATGTCTGCAGAGCTGTCACTTGACCTCTAGGCATGGCACATCTGTCTTCACTCTGCACTTCGCTGGGAAGCAGGTCACAGTTACAGGAGGCGGCTTATAGAGACTGAGAGTGTGCAGCCTGCCAGGCCTCAAGAAGCAGTGGCCCAAGAGGGGACTGGGCCTTACGCAAGGCCTCATAGGATGTCAGTGTCATAGCTGGGAAGGGATGCTGAGCAGGTTTGGGGGGTGAAAGTGGGAGGCAGTCTCTCTGAGCAGAGGCCCCAGAAACAGAGCGGGTCACAGGACGCAGGCCTGGTCTTCCTGAAAAGGAAGATAGCTTTTCTAACAGAAAGAGCTATCTAGGAACAGAAGAAGCCCTCTGGTCAATTACTGAGCTCCCTGTCCCTGGAGGTATTCAAGCAGAAGTTGGACATCACCTACTCCAACCTGCAAGGCTGCATTGGGATGGGGTGGGAAGGCTCCTTTGGCCAAATGAGGCTGCAGCTCCAGCTCCAGGAGCCACAGCTCACTCATTCATTCACTGAACACATATCCACCAAGGCCTGCTCTGTGCCGGGCTGGGGACAGCAGGCACCAGAAGGGGGTGGAGCAGAACCAGAGAAACCTCCTCTCTCAACCTTCCCCACCCCCATCTGGAGCAGGGGCTGGTGAGCTGGGCAGGGGACAGAAGATGGAGGCCCTGGCTGCCTGCACCCCATGTCACAGGCCTGCATCCTCTCTTCTAACGGACCCAGCACCCTCATCTTCCTGGGCACATCCGAAGCACAGGAATAAGGGCTGGGCAGGGTCGGACACAATGCAGCCTCCTCCTGCGCCCCACCCCTCCCAGAGGTCCCCGAGGCTCTGGACTCATTTCCTAATGAAGTCCCTGGAAGAACTCTTCCTAATTAAACTAGGACAGTAAGTTCTGGCCTGGGGCCACAGGGAAGAAGCAGGGACAAAGGAGCCTTTTTGGGGGGCTCCCTGACTCCTCCCATTCCACATGGCAGGGCAGCAGCCTGGGCCAGGAGGGGATTCCTGAAGGACCAACGGGAGATGGAGGCTCAGAGAAGGAGGCCAATACAAACCTAGCAAATCCTGAACTGAACACTGACCATGGCCAGGCACTGCTCTTTGTGCTCTTCCTAAGTTATCTCACACGGTCCTCCAACCACCTTGTTGGGGAGGTATTGATGCCTCCATTTCACAGATGAAACAAGGGCTCAGAGAGGTGAAGTAACTTGCCTAAGGCCCCCCAGCAAGGAAGAGGTGAAGTATAGACTTGCCCGCAGGCCACCTGGCTCAAGGCTCTGCTGTCATCCGTGTCATAGGGGAGCCTCTCACAGATGACGCAATGCTCGCAGGGGCGGTCAGAGGTAGGAGGGCCTGAGGGGTGCACATGGCTAAGAGAGGCCTCACCTCTGTGGCTCCCCCCTATCTGCACAGCCAGCAAAGGTCTGGAGTCAGGCCCGGACCTAGCCAGGGAATCTGAATTTCAAAAGCTGCCCAAAGGGACTCAAACTCCAGATCCAGCCCTAACTCCCTCCCAGCACAGATGGGGAGACTGAGGCCCAGGGAGGGCAGAGACCTCCCCCCATCACTCAGCAAGTCGGTGACAAGGAGAGGCCGCCTGGTTCCTAGTGTGGTGGCACTGAGAGCCTGGGGGGACTGGCTCTCAATAGGGTTCAGTTAAGCAACAGAGCCCTCTGCTCCCAGCATAGAATCTGCAAGTGTGGGGGAGACCAAAGGCCAGGGAGGGGGAGGGCGAGGGGCTGGGAGAGGAAGGGGCAAAGCACAGGGGCTGTAACCACACAGGCTGGCAGACCTCTGTGCCCTGGTGTGGCCCAGTTCCTGGCTCTGTGGGACCCATGAGGCTTTAGGCACAGTGCAAAGGTCAGGAATTACTACTCACTGCACGGAAGTCTGAGGTTCAGCTTTGAGGGACTGGTCCCAGGGCCCCAACTAGGATGTGGAAGAACTACAGGTGAAACCCAGGTCTGGGGGGCTCAGGGGGTGGGGGGTGGGCGGCACGCTTATTCCTGCACCCTTGAGAAGTAGGCAGTTGTGGAAGGCAGGGGCCGGGGACACGAGGCTATCACCCATGCCACGGTTACAAAGTCGGCTCTGCCTAGTTCACGGGCATTCAAGAATCAGCCCAGTCAGACTCAGCAAGAAAATAAACCGGCAGAAACCCTCAAGGGGATGTAGGGTCTGCCGAAGTTGGCTCTGGCTTTGTGTATATGGCTTAGGCCACACGCCCTGTGGGAGAGGTTGGATTTCACAGGCCCTGCGCTGGAATTCCTGGCCTCAGGGAACAGGGGCAGCTCCTGTACCCCGCACGCCTTGGGCCTGGCCATGGTAGACTCCAGCTCCTGTGAACACTCTGGCTCTTAAGGGAAAACAGAAGATACCCAAAGAACTGGGTCTGAGAGGGATGCCCTACTCCCAGTGAGCAGAGACCCCAAGAGAGGCAGGGACCTGCCACGGTCAGTCGGCAAGATGGAAGCTGGGGCGGGGCAGAGGTAGGCCCATCATCTGGGTCTTGGGGTTTATATTGACCTCAGCCCTCTGGGCGGTGGGGGGCAGGTGGGGACCAGACTGAGGGCTGCAGGCTGGGGCTTAGTGGGGAGAGGCTGCTGTGGCGGGGCAGGGGGCAGGCTGGGAACAGAGGCTGCTGGCCCCTCTCCAGCTACAAAGAATTCCCTACCACAAACACCCAGTGGGGGGCTTTGGCTTTGGCTGGGCTCAGCTGCCTTGGCGGGCGTGGGAGGAAGAACGTCACCTTGACCCTGCAGCTTTAGTGTGTCCAGAACAGTCACCTGCTTCCTGATACACCCCCGGTCGTGGAGCACACACACCCCACGCACACACACGTGTGCTGGTGCACATGGCTACGAGAGGCCTCAGCCTGGGGTCCAGGAAGTAGAAGAGGGAAGGCTGAGCACTGGCCTGAATGTCCCTGGCTTCAGGCCACCAGGAAAGCCCACCCTTGGCCTCCAGCTATTCACTCCAGCAGCTTAACCTGGCCCTCATGGGGCCTTCCTGCCTCTCATCGGCTGCCAGCTCTCTGATGTGAACCTGGACTCGCTGGCAGAGTAAGGCCCTTTCTGGATAACTAACATGCCAGGCCCACAGGCCAGCAGCGAACCAGTTCTCCTTGGCCTCATCTGCTCAGCCAGCACCCCCAGGCCACCCGGGAAGCAGTCACCTGGGGCCCCCAAAGCAGACGGGAGCAGAGTGAGAGGATTCTTACAGTCCCTCCCAGGCCGTGAAGCTGCCTGGCCAGCCTGACTGGCCAGTTGACCTACATCTCTCCTGCTGTCATTTGAGTAGCTGCCCCTCTTGCGTCCTTGGTGGAGGAGAAGGGAAGCTGCTGACAGTCCCTTCGGCTGGGCTGTTCCCTGCACAGGCATCACAGGCTCGGGAAGGGGAACAGGGAAGCTCATTTTCAGCGCCAGGTTCTGTGCAGAATATCAGCCTGCACACGTCTGAGAGGTGGGCTTATTATCCCCGCTTCACAGACCAAGGATCTAAAGCTCAAGAGTATAAGACCAGGAACCCCAGCTAGTCATGGGGCTGGGGAGCCTGTTTCTGTCCATTACTCCAGTGCATCCAACCCAATCATGGGCGCAGGAAGAAGGCAGAAGGGAAAGTGGCCCAAGGAACCTGAGCCTCGGGACTGAGCTCTGGAAGTAGGTCCTAAAAAAATCCAGCTAACCTCCATCTGCCTGCCCAGAATCCACCCACCGAGCCAGCTACACTTCCATTAACCCTTATCAGAGAGTAAGGAGCTCAAGGGCCATAGGTCCCCCACTCCCAGGCCAGAACTGGCCCTGAGCCAACTCCAGGGAGAAGAAGTCTGCTCAGAGTGCTCGTTACAGTGCAGGAGGAGCAAGGACCAATGGGTAAAAGGGAAATAAAGTTCAGAGAGGGAGAGACACTTGCCCAGGGTCACTCAGCAAGTTACAGACAGAGACAGAACAACTATTATAATGCTATGGGGATGGATTCTACAAATATCTGCAGAAGAATGAAGACTGGTTTTGTTCCCTTTTGTTTTCTTTGGTGGGGGTAAGGAGTCCTTGGGGCCAGAACACAGTTGTCCTTTTTCCTTGTTTTGCTTTGTGTGGCCTGGATCTGGCTACTTTGTCTGCCCTGTGGGGCCAAGATGAGGGGGCCCTGTGCTCAAGGAAGAGGGAGGTCCTACGGGCTGCCTGCCTGGCTGGGAAGGGCCGTAGGGAGTTAGGGGTATGGTAGTGAGGTGGGGAAGCATCACCCTGAGAGAGCAATATGGCAAGGATAAAAATGGACATGCTCAGCAGTATCTTTCTTAAGAATCCATCCTAAGAACGAATGTACAAAGGTATATAGTTCGAGGATGCATATCCCAACACTGTGTAGAGCAGGAGGAAAAAACAGAAGCAACTAAACACATATCCATCAATAGGGGACTGTGTCGTTTAAGTTATGGAAGATTCCTGCAATGGATGACTCTCTAGCCCTTGAAAACGATGATGGGACGCTGCTGTTATTGACAAAGAAAGCCATGTTTGGCATGGGGAGAAAACAATTAGCATTAACACGCCTCATTTTGTTAAAAGAAAAAAAATACATGTGCTCATGCACACCAGCTCACATGCAGAGAAACACCTCTGGGAGGAGATGCCGCTTCCACGATGGTAGAGCCGAGGGGGGATGGTACCTTCCTCTTTTTGCTTTTCTGTATTGCTGGTGTTTTTCTTAAAATTCCAGGTACAAAATTACTTTTACATAATCGAAGTTATTTCTTTTTTTATTTTTTTTAAGATTTTATTTATTTATTTGAGAGAGAGAGCACGCACAAGTGGTGGGGGAGGGGCAGAGGCAGAGGGAGAAGCAGACTCCCCGCTGAGCAGGGAGCCCGACAAGGGGGCTCCAGCCCAGAACTCTGAGATCATGACCTGAGCCAAAGGCAGGCGCTTAACCGACTGAGCCACCCAGGTGCCCCCATAATCAAAGTTATTTCCATTGGAAAAATAAAATCAGTTGAGGTGGGTTTCAGCTTCAGCACTGCCAGCAACTAGCTGTGTGGCCCTTGGGCCTTCCCTAAGCTTCAGTTTCCTCATCAGGAAAATGGGGATGATAATTAACTCCTGCACCATCTTCTTCCAAGGATTGCCATGAGGCACAAACTAAAAAAGGCCATACTGTGTGGTTCTCATAGGCTGAGAGGACTGGCGCTGAAATTGTCTCCATAGCAGCTGGGATAAAGTTCCTGTGGCACCTCACGGCCAGTGACCAGGGGATCTTGGCCACACGACCACTCCCATGGACCTAGACTGGCAGTCCCCCAGAGAGGCTTTGGGCTGTCTGTCCTGCCATGTTCCAAGGGGCAGGTGTGTGGAGGACGTGAGGGATCTTGGGAACCAGGAGCCTCACAGCCCTGCCTCTCTGGGTGAGTCTTCCAGTCACCAGAGGGCATTCTGAGGGGCCGGATGGTATGCTGAGTTCTGCACCCCTAAAGCGGCCAGCTTGTAGGCGTCTAGGCTGGGTCCTGCCAGGGACACAGAGGTCAGACCAGGTACAGCAGATGGGGAGCTCACAGCCAGGGCCCCTTCCTGAACGCCACTCAAGCTATGGGGAGATTCCTGGGGTCTTGTGGGAGGAACTGGACAAGCACGGCCGGGGGTTAAAACTACTGCTCAGGGCCCCAGCTCACGCTTGAGGGCACCCAGGGGCCAGAGCTGCTCAGAGGCTGGCAAGAGGGATGCTTGGGGTGCTTGGAGAAGAAGCAAGGCCCCTCGGGTCACTCTCGCTGTTGTGACTAGGATGTGTAAGCGCCTCTCACTTCCTTTCACTTGTGACAGACTGTGGCCCAACAGGCGTAGCCCAGTCCTGTCACTGACCAGCCGGGCGACCTGGAGCAAGTGACCTCACCTCTTTCCTTTGTGAAGGGCCCCAGTGATCCTTCCGTGTCCTGGCTGAGGAGGTCTTGCCTGAGAAAGTCCTTGGCGGCAAGCACACTCACTAACTCCTATTATAATGAACATCAGGATTTTAGAGGAGTTCCCAGCAATCTAGGGCAGGCAGGGCCTAGTGTGGGAGCCCCAAGCCCCTTCCTGTGCAGGAGCCTGTGCCCAGCCCTCATCCTGACAACACCTTGTTCCCTGATCCAGCAGGGAAGAGAGAGGGCAGGGGTGGCAGGGGAGAGGGGAGAGCGTACTGTCCCAACTCAGTCTAGCCCAGGAACTGAGGACACTCTGCTTCTGAGGATGGGTACCTGATGAATATGGGGCCGATTTCTGGACACCAGGGCCTTGGTTGCAGCTTTCTGAAGTCTGATCTGGAAAAGCCCCCAAGTTTACAGGGTGAGCACTGGGAAGCCCACATGCACATGCAAGGCGGCAGCCCGGGCCCTGTGTGGCTGCCAATAAGCCTCTGGTGCTCCGGGTTTCAAGGGACGCAGCTCACAAGACGGAGCCTGACTAAGGTCCCTAGGATACGCAGCTCCCTTCTTGGGCCTCAAGGGTCCCCCATATGACCAATATCAGCTTCTCACCCTCAAAAGTGGGTGACATTTCCTCAGTCACGTTTATTCATTCACATGCCATTCCTCAAACACCTCCTCTGTGACAGGCCTTGTGGTTCACTGCAAATTGCTCAGACACCCCCCCCAGCAACCTGGGGTTCCTATGATGGGCTATGACATGGGTGCACAAAGCCATGGGCATCTGGTCACCGAAGAGGTTAGAAAGCTAGGGAAGGCTCCATGGAGGTGGCAATGAGCTAGGTGTTGAAGGATGGGTAATCAGTAAGTGCAAAGACCCAGAATCAGGGACACACATGGGAGGTTCAGAGAAATGAAGACCACACCTTGGTGGTCTCAGTGGATGGTCCTGATGACTCGGGCTCTTGAACTTTCCTGGAGGAAGTATCCTCCCACTCCTAGAGCGACTCACCTATATCAGCAACAATTTGCCGGGTCCTCAGTTTCCCTATCTGTATTGGTGGAACAGTAATCCTCACCTCATAGGCAATGGCCAAGAGAGGCCTTGGAAATTGTGGAGGGTCATACCCATGGAAGGTTGCACATAGGGCACCTTATGTTGGTCCTCCACGGGGTCCACAGAGAGGAGAATCCTTCCCAGGCCAGAAACCTGTAGCCCGGGGAGGTACTGCTGGACATCGCTGCCACTTACCCATTTTCTCTATATCCTTTGAGCCCCAGGCCCTCTGACCCCAACAGAGTAGACGAGTGCTCAGAGAGGAAGAGTCTGAGGAAGAGTCCAGGCTCCAGAGCAAACAGAGTTGAATCAAATGCTGGCTCTACCACTTAAGCCTCAGACATTGCCAAGTCACTTCTCTGTAAGCCTCAGTTTCATCATCTTTAAAATGGGAATAATAAGAAAACAGCTCTCCCAGGGTTGTGAGTAGCAAAGCTAATGAATGCAAATTTGCAACATGGTGCCAGGCATGGGTTAAGTAGCCGATATCTGTTATGAGGAATTCCCTCCAGGGAACTACTTCTTTTAGAATCCCCAGTGCCCAGGGGGATTTGGCTGGGTTGGCAGAGCAGACCATGTGGAGGAGGATCTGAGACTGAGGGAAGCCCAAGGACAAGTTGTGGGAGCTCAGGGAACAGGGGGCTGGAGGACAAGGGGTCAGGGAAGGCAATCGGAGGGAGGGGGGCATCTCCACCAGGCCTTCAAAGACTGGGTGATCGGATATGCAAGATCTGTGGGGCCCCAGGTCTGGCTTCCTGGGGACAGAGCTGGCCCAGGGCTCTGACTACTAACCCTGGGGCCAGAAGAGCTTCTACTTGGTTACATCCCTTGAGGTCTCCACACACCCTCCTGCTTCTTACCTTCGCCCCAGGGGGATATCTCTCTGCTTCACCTGCTGCCGCTATTTCCCCAAAGAGGGAAAAGCTGTCAAGCCAGCTGCCTGCTGACACCTAGGGAGGATGGGGCCAACCCACCCTAAGGCCTATCGCACTCGGGATCCCTGAAGGCCTGAGAAAGCCAAGGAGCTCATGGAGCAGAACTCTGTCCCAGGAACGCCCGTGGGAAGACCCATGGGAGAGTCTTCAAGAGTCTACAGCAAACACTCCCAAGGCGTGCAGGCGCCAGCCCCGGGGGGCCAGCCCTGGATCTAGAAGAGAGGGAAGCCTGGGGCCTGCTGGGCAGAGCCCTGGGGGCTGTAGGGCTTCCTTCCCTTCCCAGGCACAGCCACACCAGCCAGACAGGACAGAAACCAACCTTGGGACCAACACAGGGCCTGAGGGAAGCCATCCTCTGTCTCTCTCAGGGCCCTAGGCCACTCATCCACTGAGACCAGTTAGGCCTGTTTGATTCATTTCTTCCCTCAGCCCCTCCCTGGGCACCTCTCTGCCACTTCCAGGTCCCTCTAAATGGCCTTGGGACGATATCCACCATGGCTGGGCAACCAGCTGCCGGGACCTTCAGACATCTGGCTAAGCAAATGGGGTCAAGGGAAGCAGGGGGCTCTTGGGTGGCCTGCAGAGGCCCCCCCCGACAATCAGGTACCTAGAGACCTCAGTGAAGCTCCTCCCTCCGAGAGCAATCACACTTATTACCATTCATTGAATACCTGTGGCTCACCAGGCACATTATTTCCTTTAATCCTCATTGTATCTTTGGGAGGGAGAGACTATTATCGCCCCAAAGACCTATCAACAAAAGGTCACAGCTGGGAGAGAAAACCTTGTGTGTCTGTTCAGGGCCCCACTGAGTTATGATTTCAACACAGCTCCCTAAGTCCCTTCTCTCTCTCAACTCCTGTATCTTGGCCCTGGGGATAGAGGATAGCAGGGAGGGCTTCCTAGAGGAGGTGAGACCTGCACTGAATCTTCTAAGATGGCAATAAGAATGTTGCCAGCGGAGGGAACAGAAGGACTGTCCTAGGCAGATGGAGTGACACGTGCAAAGGCCTGGAGGTGTGAAGCAGTAGGAAGGCCAGAGTGAGACAGAAGCTACAGTTCGGTGTTTCAGGCTCATAGGAAGAGGCTGGAGGGGAGTGGCAATAGGAGCCGGTCACAGAGTGCCAAATGCAGAGAAGTCTAAGTTGCCTTTATCCTGTGGGTATGTGGGAGGCTCAGGAAGACTCTGAATGGTGGAGTTGCCTGGTCAGATAGGAAATCACAGTTCAGAGAGGAGTAATACTGTGGTCCCACGCCTCCATCCAAAAAGGAGATGAAGCTGGGCCTGGGGTCAGGAGTGTGAGAACGGGGGCTGAGGCCAGGCAGCACTCTGAAGGCCAGATGCCGGCTGCAAGTCCCAGCTGGGAGCTGTGGCCGAGCTTTAATATTTACAAGGCTGCTTCCCAGCAAGCCTCGGTGCTCCTGCAGCCCGGCGTTTCCCAGCTAATGAACTCTTCGGCCATGGGAGACTGTGCTGCGCGCACTCCTTATTAAACCTGGCATGGAGGGCTGATGGGGGCTGGGAGAACAAGGGCAACCTAAAGAAGCCTGAACAAGGTGGAGGAATTTGAGCACAAAACCAGTCTACCTGTATCCCCAGCCTGGCCATAAAGAGAAGCATGGAGTTCTTTCCAGAGCTGGGGGGGGGGGGGGGGTGGGGGGAGGCTTGATGTCATCTCAAGAGGGAGAAATGGAGGTCTGCAAGGACTTGCTGGAAACGGCTCAGGTGCCATAGTTGGGCACCCGCGTTCACACCCCAGCAATTTCACTTAAAAATCATATACCCTTGGGCTAGTTACTAAACTGCTCTGTCCCTTTGTAAAATGGTGCTAATGCGGGTATTTCAGAGACCTGCTCCATTCTACAGAAGGCAGGAGCTCGAGGTGACGCGGGTAGAATCTGAGTACGCCTGGGCCAATGCAATTACTCAGTAAGTGTTCGTTGTTGTTGTTACTCTGGGAGCAAAGGGCTGGCCAGAGACCAGAACCCTGGCTCTGCCCCCCAGACACTAAGGAGCAACAGGAAACAGGCCAAGGCGCCAACTGGCCTACGTGACCAGGTCCACAGCTGGGGATCCCACCCCACTTTGCCTGGCTGGGCTGCCCTTAGGCTTCCTTGAGCCTGGCCCTCAGGCTTCCAACCTTTTCCTCCACTTTGAAGGTCTTTTGAACCTGGAACTGAAGCCCCACAAGCATTTCACTTCCCCATCCTCCCACCTCTATCGGTGTCTCCAGTAAGTGCCAAGTCCCACCCACTGTGGATAAAGATTAGGGCTTAACGGCCCTTCGTTTGAGTTCTTGCTCCAACCCTGGGGACCTATGTGACTTTGGGGGGAGTCATTTCACCTCTGTGAACTCCTGTTTCCCACTCCAAAATACGGGGACCGCACCAACTATTTTTAAATAGTAAGCCTTGTGGGAATGATATTAGTTATCATCTTTCAAGGCCTGGCTGGCTTAGCTGTCTCCTCCTCCAGGAAGTCTTCCTTGGCTTCCTCAACATAAAAACCTCCTCCCTCTAGCCTCCATCAGCATTTGGTATTCTTAGGCTGCATTCTGGCACCTTTGGGAGCTTGCCCTCATTTTGCCTCACCCAGACTTCACTTACAAATTGCAATGCCCATTTTGCAGGCCCAGAGAGGTACAGAGGTGGGTGGTTCAGGCTCTCTCATAGGGTAGAAGGGTTGGAGTGCCAAAGGAGGGTATCAGATATAAGGCAGAGAGGCTGCTCAGGGAGGAGACAACAGACTTGAGGAGAGGGTAGTTCAAGGAAATGCAGTTTGGGCAGGCAGCCCAGCATGGGGCGGGGGTAGGGGGGAGGGAGCTCCCCACATGGGGAAGGAAGGGATGATGAAAGATCACTTTCAAACACATAGCCCAACATAGCCACCCAAAACCCCCACCCGCATTCTTCAAGATTTCTCCTTGTGGCTCCTGGGCTCATCCATTCCCTTCTCTTCACCAACCCTGTCTGAAGACTTCCCACACATACAACCTATCATGGAGGGACAGCTACCCCATTTGACAGATGAGGAAACCAGCTCAGAAAAATTAAGCCATGTAGGACTGGTACGAACCAGAGCTCCCACCCTTTCCACTCCAAGCCCTCAACCTCATTTGCTTTTGTTCACTAACTCTGCGCCTGTGACTCTAGCCCTCCATCTCAGAAGGAAAGCAGGAGCCCCGATTGGCCATGAGAGCTCCCCTGGTCCCATCAGGGGTCACCCAGACACCCACTACTTCACTCCTCCATGGAGGGCTCACATGGAGATGAGAAGCAACAGGCCCAACATGCAGAGCATGGCTTTCTAGCTCCTGGATCATGCTCTTGGGTCCTTCCACGTCACACTCCCCACTGTTTGTGTCTAAGAGGCATGTGAACATCCTGACCAAGTTCTGTCACTGTCAGCTGTGTGACCTTGGGCAAATCACCCAACGTCTCTGAGACAGCATCCCTACCTACAAACGGGGATGACAAGAAAAAACCCTCACAAGACTGTTGTTATACAGAGCCAGGGAGATAAACTGAAACCAACCCAGAATTGCAGTTTCTATTTCCCCACCTCATCCTCAGCGCTCCCGCTGTAAGAGGATCACAGAACAACTCCCAGGGGTGAGACTCGCTATAATATTTTACCCCAGCACTGCCATTTTCATCCTTGCAAAAGCACCGGGAAATCAATGATGAGGTTATGATTAGGCTTCTACTTAGCAGGTCAATAACTGTGGAGCAAGTAGCTTAATCTCTCAGTGCCTCAGTTTCTTTAGCCTGTGAAATCGGCCTGCTGAGAAGAGTGGAGTTTATGTGAGGTAAGTGCTCACCGCAGGACTGGCACACGGCAAACAGCACGTGTGAGTGGCGTTGACTTCCAATGACATTACTAGAACTGGTCCTCAAAAACAAGCCAAGAATCATGAGCCCAAGTGGTCAGGTGAGTGAATGAAGACAGGAGGGGAAGATGCGCCCAAGACACAGAGCCATCTCTGGACTGCGTCTGAGAATGAATCCGGAGGCTGACTGGAAAGCCCATAGACAACCTCAAGGACTCAACAATGCCTGTCCAGGTGTCCACCTACCCCTCCTGCCACTGTGTGGTGCTGTGGATCTGTTCACCTGTTGCCCTCCTGCAGACCCGGGGCTCCCTGGCCTGTGGGGTGGGCTCCTTCTCCAAAGTGCCCCAGGCCTGGCACTGAGCAGGCACTCAATAACCATGAGTATGACCACCCGCGTCTGTTTCTAAAGAGTCCCGTTTTTCTGTTCCTGGAGCTACACTCCTTCACAGCAACTGCCTACTCACTCACTTCTGCCCGCACAAACATCTGAAGCCACAAGCACCGCAAGAAAGAACTTGCAAAGCTGTAGGGCCCGGGTGTACAAGCGGCACCACACTAGGCAAAGGAGGCCTGCCACGTGCACACCGTCACCAACTGAGGGCTCACGTGCAGCCTCGGAATCCTTGGGCCCTCTCCAGGAAGCAAACTCTTTCTCCTGGACCCCTGCTTCCTGGTCTGCCCCATGGCTCATGCCCGTGCCGGGCCAGCAGGAGAGCGTGGTCCGCTCACCAGGGTGGCACAAAAAACTACACGGTGACTAGGCAGAAAAGCAGAGGGAGCCAGCCAGCGCCCGGGCCTCACGGGCACTTACTTCCCTGGAGAAGCGCGCGGGGGTGTGACCGGGGCGGGGCCGGGGCCGGGTCCTTATATGCCCGGCGCCCGAAAACTGCACACCCGCCCGCTCCACGATTGGCCGCTCTGGCCACGGGGGCCTATGGGGTGGTCCTCGCTTGGCCAATCAGGGGCCCCGGGGAGCCCATTCATTCACAAAAAAAAAAAAAAAAAAAACCCAGCAAGGCGAGGCCCGGAATTGCCTAGAACTTTGAAACACTGGCGCGTTCCGTGGGGCCGACGCAGGAGTCCAGGAGGGCTAAACGCAGGAAGCTAGACGCTTGCAGGGACGATTGCGTCCCTGCCCACAGTTCCCGCCCGGCAACCCGGGCGTACCGCGCCCTCCGCCTGGGCCACACCAGCCCCGGGCTCCGCCCCGGACCCCAATAGGACACGCTGGCCGCCCAGCTCACGCTGGGTCGCTAAGAGCCGCCCAACCCTGAGGAAGGAGGCGCCAGGGCAGCTTCCCGGCAGTGAGGTCCAAGCAGGTGGCCGGCACCGCCCCCCTCCCCGCCCCGTTCCCTTCTTCCCCAGCCGGCCACTCACGGCAGTCGTCCTCGTCGCTGTTGTCCGAGCAGTCGTCGTCCTCGTCGCATCTCCACACGGAGGGGATGCAGCGCTCATTCCGGCACCGGAATTGGTCCTCTTCGCACTCTTTGACCGGCCCTGCTCGGGGGAGAGAGGGGCGTGAGCCGGATCCGCGGACAGTGCAGTCCTGGCCGCGGGGAGGGCTCTACTGGGGTGAAGGAAAGGAGGCGATGATGGAGCCAACGACCTCGGCGGCCTCGGGCGCCCTCGATCCGGAAGGAGGGCAGAATGGTAATGGGATGGCGGGCTGCTCGGTGGCACCAGAGGCCAGACACAGTCGGTGTGACACCACTTGGTACACCCCCATTTAGAACACTCACCCGCACTCACGGCCCATAGAGATCTACGCAGACGCAGCCCCACAAGGAGCCCCCGAACACGCCGCGACACACGCACTCGCGCTGCGGGCATAACCCCCTCGCACGCAGCCCCTCTTTCTCCGCCGCGCGCAGGGGTTGCCGGAAACGCATTGTCAGGCGGGGAAGTCGCCCGGCTCAGCTCACCGCCACCGCGGAGCGCGCGTGTCAAATAAATCCCGCTGGCTAGAATCACGCAGCCCACCAGAAACCATCAATGACCACCCCCTGCCCACCCCTCACAAAGTTCCCGGCCCGCCTGGCCCTCACTGGGCCCATCCCCCAGGAGCAGGTGCCAGAGGCAGAGCCAACGACACCGGGAGCCGTGGGGGCGGGGGTCGAGGGCAAATTAAAGGAGAGCTGGGTCCCGAGAAGCCTATCCCACCCAGGCCCGGGCTCGGGGACCCCAGCGCACCCCGCAGCCCGGTCGCCGGGCCGCGCTTTGTTGGAGGCTCCGGCGGCGCAGAGCCGGGCGGGGGAACAGCCTCACGCACCTTGGCCGCCGCGCTGTGGATCCGCCGTCGCCGCCGCCGCCGCCGCGAGATGTTGGAGCCGCAACAGCAGCAGCAGCAGCAGCAGCAGCGGCGCCAGCGGCCGGAGCGCGCCCCGCTCGGGGCGGCCCATGGCGGGCCCCGGGCTCCGGCCGCCGCGCCCCGCGCACCCCGTGCGGCTGCCGCCGCCGCGCCTCAGCCCGCCGAGTCCTTGCCGCGGCGCCGGGGCTGCCGCTGCCCCC
>NW_023270447.1:51882165-51940427 GCF_011800145.1 Mirounga leonina | reverse complement strand
GCCACCGCTGCCGCCCGCCCCGGCTCCTCGGCTGCATTTCAAGCAGGTTCCGTGACGCTCGGCGGCGGGGCGGGCTCAGGCTGGGCGCGCGGCCCCGGCCCTGGGCGGCCGCCGCCGGCGCGCGCGCCCCCTCCCGCCGCCGCCCCCGCCCCCACGCTCCTCCCGCCGCTGCCGCCTCTCCCTCCTCCCTCTTGTCCTTGGTCCGCTCCTCCCTCAGCTGGCGCGCGCTGACCCAGCGGAGGACCCGCTTGCGGGATGGGCGCTGCAGATGCTGAGATGAGCCGGGCAAGGTCCCTGCCCCAGAGGTAGCAGACAGGCCAGGGGAAGCAGCACTGGGTGCCTGGAGGAGGTGACAGGCTGATAGAAGGCTGAGGGGTGCGTAGGAGTAAACCTGGGTGGGAGGGGAGATGTTCCCTGGGGCACCGGTCTGCGCAATGTGCACATGGGGCAGAGGTGGTGGTGGTGGATAAGGGTCAGCATACCCGGACGTGTGAGATCAGGTAGAAGCTCGGGGAGCTGCACTGGACCTCTGCACCCCTCATCCGCTACCACCCAGATACAATGCATGCGTGTAGCTGGTTAATGTGCCCATGTGCCTCTGTGCATGTTACATGGTCACGTGACCATGGCTGAGGATGTGAGGCAGGTGGCTCGGGCCCGGCACACAGACTTTATACATTCATCCTCGTCAGCATTCTCCATCAGGCAAAGGGGCGATCAGGGGCACCTGCAGGACAACACCTAGTCTTTGCTGTGATAGAGAAGGGGGGGCTTGGGGGGCTCCACAAAAAGGATGTGTTATCCCTGCCTATAGGGAACGCACACCCAGGACCTCTGTCTACTCTTTGTATAAAGGAGAAGTCCCCTTCTCTGGAAGGTCACAGGCCCACCTCGCCCATGGCAGGGCGTGGGGAGCAGACTGGGGACTAGGTTTTCCCTGCCTGCTGGTAAGTGAGGCTGATCCCGCACAACCTTCTTCGGAGAATGAGGTTCAAGGGCATCGGCCACTAAAAGAGACAGACTCGCAGGTGTCTGGGCCCAATGTAGGTTCACCCTCCCGTCTCCTCCTGCCACTTCACCTCCATGGCAGAGGGGCAGAAGAAGGAGTTTTGGGAGCTGTTAGTCCCAAGCCTGGAAGCCACTGTCTATCAGCAGCCCTGTTACTGAGCCCTATTCCTTCCCACAAAGGGCAGCCCCTCGGCAATGGCTGTGGCTACCTCATAGGAGAGGGGTGCAGACCCCAGAGAGCCCAGTAGGCATTCGTGCCATAAGCCCTTCTAGCCTTTGTTCATTCAGTCATTTAACAAGTATATATAACAGCCCTGCTCTGTGCCAACCCTTCCTGGGCCTAGGGGTGCCAAGGTGAATCAGACAAGGTACCAGTCCTGGTGAAGTCCCTGACTGGTGGGAAGACAGACCATCCACACACAGGCAATGAACTACATGCACGCTTTCAACAAAAACTTATGGAGCACCTACTTTGTGCCCAGCATTATCTGAGGCCGAGGGATACAGTGTAGAAATATAGGAGGTCCCTCTTTGTTCTCCTGCAGCTTACAACTCACTTGGGAGAGACAGACACAAAAGCAAGAAAACAGACAGATAATTTCAGATCACCATAACTGCTATGAGAAAAAATAAAACAGGGTGATATGAGGTTAAGGTTAACCTTAACAGGTTATTTCCCATCACTGGCTCAGTTTCTTCATCTAAAGAAACTGGTTCCCAGCTCGGGTTCAGTTTCTTCATCTAAAACGGGAATGATGACAGAACTCATCTCACAGGGCAGTGAGGATTATAGTAGATGAGATTACGTCTGTGCACCATGAAGCATACAGTTGGTACATAATAACTTAGTTATGTTCTATTATTCAAACAATTCCCTGTTCAAAAACCCCTGGTGACTTCCCAACACTCAAAGAATAAAGATTGAGTGCAGGCGTTCATTGACCTCCCCTTCCAAAGGGGGACCTTTGCTCATATGGTCTCCCGCAGATCCAGTTGCCAAGATGGGCAACTGCTCGTTTCTCAACAGCCCCTCATCAGAGGTTCTCCAGGCTCCTCTCAGCCCACAGCCAATGTGGGCCACTTCCCTCTCTCCCTAGTCAGCCTGTGACCTCCCTGAGGACAGGAAGCCGCTGTCCTGCATTTCTGGGTCTCTGGCATGGGACACATTTGACCAATATTTGTTTCTGCCTTACTGAAGGTTCCGTACCCCTGGGAGGACTATGTCATCCTTATTTTCAGAGGATAAGTACAAGGCCTGGCACATAACAAGCATTAGATAAATGATGACTAAATACTTGAAAAAGTTAAAAGGTAAACCATATCAAGTAATAATGATAGCTACTTCTCACTGCACACTTGCTGGGGGTCAGGCACCAGCTAAGTGCTTTATTTTTTTTTTTTTTAAGGCTTTTATTTATTGATTTGAGAGAGAGCAGAGAGCACAGCAGGGAGTGTGGGGAGAGGGGCAGAGGGAGAGGGAGAAGCAGACTCCCCTCTGAGCAGGGAGCCCGAGATCATGACCTGAGCCAAAGGCAGAGGCTTAACGACTGAGCCATCCAGGCGCCCCATCTAAGTGTTTTAAATGCTTTAACCCATTTAGTCCTTATGAGGCAGGTCATATGTTTATCCCATTTTACGGATGAGCACACTAAGGAATGGGGAGGTCACACAGCTAGTAAATGGCAGAGCTAACATTTGAACCCAGGTGGCAGAACAGGGAATTTTTCAGGGCACATAAATTGGTTAATTCCAATGAGGGGCAAATGGAGAAAGCGCAGCTCTTGGCAGATGCCAGACACCAAAGGGAGAGTGAGGTATAACTTCTGCTGCCTGGGTGCCTTGTCCCCACCTGTACTCTCTCTCCATTCTGGGCTGACTCAAGCATATAGGCCTTGTTGCCCACTTCTGGGTTTCCAAAGAAAATCCCCAAACCCAACCGCAAGTGCAGTGGATTCCCCACAAGACAGAAACAGGTGACCTTCCACCTGCTGTCAGCATGGCACTGTGCCCCTCCCAAGCCTCCATGTCCTGCTTCCAGAAATGCCAGGGGCCCAGTCCATGCACACTCCACTCCCTCACCCTGGCCCCCCAAGAACTGGAGCTTTAGGCTTTTGCGAGTCTGTACCCTCTGCCTAGAACACTCGTGCACTGACTGACTTCTATTTCATCCTTTGGGCCTGAGCTCAAATGCCTCCTCCTCTGGGAAGCCTTCCAGTCTCCTCTAGAGAGGTTGCAGCCAGGGCTTTCCAGAAGAACTTCTGTATACACTTCCCCAGACTCCCTTGACTGGCCTTATGCCAGGTGAGGGGCATGGATAAGCAAGACTACGTCCTTGCCTTTGAGGATCTCTGATCTGGGGCCAGACAGTGAGTGTGCAGGGTAATAAGAACCTCAGGTGGGGCTACTCAGGATGTCAGATTCCCACACCCAGGTACCCAAGGCTATGTCACCCACCCAGCTAGGGTAACAGACCCGCGACCTGAGCTAATCACAGCTGAGCTGTAAGGGCAGCAGAGCTCTCCCACTGTCCATGACCTTCACTTTACAGAAGTCTAAGTCCTTCATGCTCCGCTGAGCCAATCGCCCATTTATCTTTGCCACTGTTTCTCTGTATTTCTTTCTCTTTCTCTCTCTTTCTGACTAGACAGAGTATCTTCATTCCTGTAAAAAAAAGGGATTCTAATTCATTACGTGAACTTTACATAGATCCAAACTGCTAGAGTTTAAATCACTTGCTAACTGTATGATCTGGGTCAAGGTGTCTGAATCCTCTGTGCCTCAACATCCTTATCTATAAAATGGGGATGACAATGTTACCTAACAGTATTAATTATCTATGACTACATAACAAAATACACCAAAAATTAGCAACTTAAAACAACAATAGATATTTATTATCTCTCACAGTGTCTGTGGGTCAGATATCCGGGAGGAGCTCAGTTGGGTCACAATGTTAGCAGGACTGTGGTCTTCTGAAGGTTTAACTGAGGCTGGAGGGTCTGGGTTGTCTCATTCACATGGTTGGCACATTCATGTTGGCTGTTGGCAGGATGACTCCGATTTTCACCACTCAAATTTCTCCATGGGGCTGCTTGAGTGTTCTTACAGCATGGCGGCTGGCTTCCCCCATAGTTACTGATTCAAGAGAGAGACAGAGAAAGCAAGGAGGAAGTCACAATGTCTTTTTATGATCTAACTATGGAAGTTGCACTACATCATTTCTGCAATATCCTACTGGTTACCCAGGTGAGCTCTCATCCATGTGGAAAAGGCCCATATAGGAGCATGGCAGCCAGAAGACAAAAGTCACCGTGGGGCTCTTGGAGACGGGTTGCCACACTATCTCACAGAATTAGTGAGGATGAACTAAGCATATATAAAGTTCTCGGAAGAATTTTCAGTACATAGCACACCCTGTATGAGTCTTTGCTATTGTAGTTTTTGTTTCTGTAAGAGTACGGAGTACGCACTGCACAATGATTATCTACAATTACCAGGAACATCATTGCTATTAGCTGCAGAACCCCTTCATTACGCAGATGAAGACACCCAGGACCGGAGAGGATGAAGGCGTTCCAGGGTTTCACAGCAGACCACAGGCAGCGCAGGACCAGTCCAGCCTGGGTTTCTTGACTCTTGGCCATGTGCTCTCAGGAGAGTTGGAGTCACATCTCCCTCTTTCACTGCCTTGCTGTTGGACACTGAGACGTTACCTTTCCCTCTCTGGGCTTGGTGTCCCTGTCCCTCACATGAGGGGTTGGACTAGGTCAGTATTTTCCATGACCAGTCCTTCTCACCCTCCCTGAATGACTTCCTCCCTTTTCACTTACTTCCTCTCCTGTCAGCCTCAATTTTCCTTTAAATCCTTTCACTTAATAAACTTAGCTTCATCCTAAGCAATAATCTCCACGAAATCACAGGTTTGAGATGCTAATTGTATTTTTTCAATACACATTAAAGAACCTCATGGCTACTCCAAAAACAGTGCTCCTCTGTCCATCCATCCAGATGGGTCTTGCTTCTCTAAGGGTCCCCAGCTCTGTGTCCTTCATTTAATGTGGGGGAAAAGGATGGAGGGCAGGAGCTCTGACGGCTACATCGATGACAATGAGTTCCTCAAGGTGACCTGGAGGCCTCCCAGGACCTGGGTACCCACTGCCTGAGTCAAAGGGCTTTCTAGGGGAGGCTCAGCAATTTTCCATGTGCTTTTGTTTGGGTTTTGTCTTTACTTCATTTTTTCTTATCAAAGTTTTACTTCCCATAGTTTCAAGAATCAAATAGTTTTGCAAGACTTACTGTGAAAAGTCTTATGTCGTTCACTCCCCACCTCCTTTTCCTTCTCCCCAGGGGCAAACACAGCTCTTCCAGCTGATTTGTTTGCTATTTACCTCCTATCTTTAAATAACTCACTAATTTCTATGCCTTGATCTTTCAGCTTGAGGCATTCTCTTTGACTTCCCCACCATGGAGATGAGGATTTAGCTCTTTCACATACACCAGCACCCCCAAACACATAGCCATACAGACAGACACCCACGCACTCACTGAGTCAACCCCCGCTCATCCTTCCAATATCATTGTGATTATGTGATTTAAAATTTTTTTTAATTTGTAAATTACTTCTAATTGTGGTAAAATATACATAATGCAAAATGTGTACTCTTAACTGTTTTTAAGTGTACAGTTCATTAAGTGGCATGAAGTACACTCACACTGTTGTGCACCATCATCACCGTCCATCCAGAGCTCTTTGCATCTTGCAAAACTGAAGCTCTGTACCCATGAAACAGTGGCTCCCCATCCCCCTTTCTCCCCAGCCCCTGACAACCACATTCTACTTTCTGTCTCTACAAATTTGACAACTCCAGGTACCTCATGTAAGTGGAATTATACAATATTTGTTCTTTTTTAAAAGTTTATTACTATAATTATTATTATTTTAATAATCTCTACACCCACCATGGGGCTCAAACTCACAACCCTGAGATCAAGAGTCTCCCGCTCCACCCAATGAGCCAGCCAGGGGCCCCTAGTATTTGCTCTTTTACGATTGGCTTATTTCACTTGGCATAATGTCTTCAGTGTTCATCCGTGTTGTAGCATATTGCAGAATTTCCTTCCTTTATAAGGCTGAATAATATTCCACTGTGTGCGTATTCCATATTTTGTTTATCTATTTATCCACTGATGGACACTTGGGTGGCTTCCATTTCTTGGCTCTGGTGAATAATTCTGCTATGAACATGGGTGTACAAGTATCTCTTCCAGTCCCCGTTTTTCAATTAATTTAGGGTATATACCCCAAAGTGGAGTTGCTGGATCATATAATGATTCTACTTTTAATTTTTTTAAGGAACTGCCACGCTGTTTTTCACAGTGACTGCACCATTTTATATTCTCACCAACAGTGCACGGGGGTTCCGATTTCTCCACATCCTCCCCAACACTTGCTCTTTTCTGCTTTTGTTTTTACTTTTTTTTTTTTTTTAAGATTTTATTTATTTGACAGAGAGAGACACACAGCGATAGAGGGAACACAAGCAGGGGGAGTGGGAGAGCGAGAAGCAGGCTCCCCGTGGAGCAGGGAGCCTAATGCAGGGCTCGATCCCAGGACCCTGGGATCATGACCTGAGCCGAAGCAGACGCTTAACGACTGAGCCACCCAGGCGCCCCTACTTTTTTTGATAGTAGCCAGTCTGATGGGTAAGCAGTGGTATCTCATTGTGGTTCTGATTTGCATTTCCTTGACAATTAGTGATGTTGAACATCATTTTATGTGCTTATTAGCTATTTGTATATTTTCTTAGGAAAAATGTCTATTCAAGTCCTTTGCCCATTTTTTAAATCAAGTTGTTTGTGTATATACTCTGGATATTAGCCCCTTACTGTATATATGACTTGTGAATATTTTCTCCCCTTCCATGGGTAGCTTATTCACTCTGTTGAGTTTTTATTTTTGATATAGCCCAATTTCTCCATGTTTTCTTTGTTGCCAGCCTGGAAGGATTTTGATGTGATCATAACAGAACAGATGCTATTCCCAGTGTTCCGTGATGAATTTTTTTCCTGCACAACTTTGTGTCTTTCCTGGAATTAATAGATTTTTTTTGTTTTATTGTTTTATTCTTTGCTTCATTTTCTATGTATTCATCCCTATTTGTCCCCAAACTCTCCTTCAGTTTTTGTAAATCTTCTCTAAATACGATCACCCACATTAACTATTTACTGACTTACTCATGTGGAAGAAGTCCCTGCAGATCTCTGACTGCTCTGCCCGGACAGGTGGATGGCAAGGCCAGCTGCTCAGCTCTCATCCTGGACTGTCCCTTCATTGTCACCTAGAGGATTCCCTGCACTTTTCTCTTATGTCAAATCTCTTGCTTCCCAGATCCCACGTGTTCCTCTTTTTATACTCACCATTAGATTTGGAGGAACATCATAACTTCTAGAAGGAAGTATTTGAGGTATATTTTTGGAGACCTTGCATTTCTAACAATGCCTCACATTTAATTGATAGTTTGACTAGGTATAGAATTCTAAGTTGGAAATAATTTTCCTTCTGAATTTTGAAGGCTTGCTCTATTGTCTTCTAGTGTCTGTTGAAAATTTCAATGTCATTCTGTTTCCTATGTTTTTAAATATTTTTACTTTTTTTTAAGATTGTATTTATTTATTTGAGAGAGAGAGAGAGAGCATGAGAGGGGGGAGGGTGAGAGGGAGAAGCAGACCCCCCGCTGAGCAGGGACCCTGACACGGGACTTGATCCTGGCACTCCAGGATCATGACCTGAGCCAAAGGCAGTTGCTTAACCAACTGAGCCACCCAGGCGCCCATCAATGTCATTCTGTTTCCTAATCTTTTATAGGAACCCTGTTCTTTCTCTCTGGGAGCTTTTAGCCTCCAGTATCCTCAAAATGTCTTGGAGTAAATCCATCCTAAATTATTTCAGTATTGATCCTCTTGGACTGGTCTTCTGCATTCTTTATTTTTTTATTTTTTATTTTTTAAGTAATCTCTATGCCCAGTGTGGGACTTGAACTCACAACCCTGAGATCAAGAGTTGCAGGCTCTACTGACTGAGCCAGCCAGGAGCCCCTCTACATTCTTTATATTTTTTCCACCTCTTTTTGTTCTCCATTCTGAAAAAATTTCTTCAACCCCCTACAGAGTAGTTTTTTTTTTCCTTATAATTCCAAGAGCTCCTTATTTGTTCTCTGACCACTCCTTCTTTATGGTATCTTGTTGGGGTTTTTTTTTTTTTTTTTTTTGGATGCAATATTTTTTCTTATTTCTTTGAGGATGTTAATATTAACAATGTTTGTTGTTATTGTTTTGGTTAAGGTGTTTATCACCATGCATAGTCTTTGCTTCCTCCAACTTAACTTTTTTCTGAATATTGAAAAGACTAGTTAGAAATTGGGAGGATAGGGCGCCTGGGTGGCTCAGTTGGTTGAGCGACTGCCTTCGGCTCAGGTCATGATCCTGGAGTCCTGGGATCGAGTCCCGCATCGGGCTCCCTGCTCAGCAGGGAGTCTGCTTCTCCTTCTGACCCTCCCCCCTCTCATGCTCTCTCTCTATCTCATTCTCTCTCTCAAATAAATAAATAAAATCTTTAAAAAAAAAAAAGAAATTGGGAGGATATATGGCAGCACACATAAGAAACAAAGCATTACTACTCAGAATACATAAAGAATTCTTATAATTTAATAAGAGAAGACAAACAACTCAATTTTTAAAAATTTAATTTATTTATTTGAGAGAGAGAGAGCACAAGCAGGGGGAGCAGCAGAGGGAGAGGGACAAGCAGGCTCAATACCAGGACCGTGGGATCATGACCTGAGCGGAAGGCAGACGCTTAACCAACTGAGCCACCCAGGTGTCCTGAAACAGCTCAATTTTTTTTTTAAACGAAAAAGATACATACAAGCATTTCACAACAGGAAATATGAATGGAACATAAGCCTGAAGGAAAGATGTTCAACATTGTAATCCTCGGGAAAATGCAAATTAATACTGCAATGAGATTTTCTACAGAAGAGTAAGTGGTCACAGTGACAAGTATTGGTGAAGGTGTGAAGCAACAGGGATTTGTCTATGCTCCTAACGCAGTGAAAACTGCAACCATTTTGGAACCTGTGATTTCATTACGGAGTGTAAACCCTAGAGAAACTCATGCACATGAGCACCAGGAGAACGGTACAGGGACGTTCGCGGTAGTGCTGCTTAGAATGGCAAAAACTTAGCAACCAAGCTAATATCCTTAGCAGGAAAGTGAATTAATAAATTAATAAATTAATAAATTATATGCCATGTCCATATAATGAAATCCTACACAGCCATGGAAATGAATCAAGCATGGCCGCAGCCAACTATGTGAAGGAATCTTAGAAACATAATACTGAGTGAGAAAAGCTTATTGCAGAAGACTGCATACAACATGATCCAACATTTGCAAGGCCCCAAAACAAGCAAAAATGAACTATACTGTTTAGGTTTTCATACACATGTGATCTGTAATGCAAGTTTGTTTTCTTCCTTAACTGAGGAAATAATTCACACAAAATTCTAGATGGTAGTTACTTCTGTAGGGAAGGCAGGGGAATGGGAGCAGACACTAGCCTGTGGCCCAGGGCTCAGCACAGAGCAGGATGTGTTCCCGCCGGTGTATACACCCGGATGCAAGGACTTCCGTGTGTTGCTGCTGGACTCTTTGCAGCTAGAGCAGTGACTCCTTCGGTGACCAGATGAAGGAAATTTCAGGACTCCCAGGTACGCCACTTAGAAATAAAGCCCTACAGTCTCTCTCTGTCCTAGCCTTGAGTGGGGGCTGGGGGATGGAATGTGCATAATGAGGTAAAGTGCATTCCCGGAAGCACCATCTCCCACCTTTAGAGTTTACAGTTCCTTTTGGATCCTCACCACACCCCTGTGGGTGAAGTATCACCGCCTCTACTATAATTTACAGATGAGGACACTGAGGCTCAGAGAAGTATGACACCTGCCCAAGGCCACACAGCCAGGATATATGACCAAGCTCAAGACTCCTGGCTCCCACTGCCGCACAGCTCTCTGAATATAGACTCTCAAAACATCAGAGCTGGGAGACCTTGAGAGGGGACATCTTGGATGTGGGGTTTTAGTCACAGAGTTCTCTCCTCAATAAAAATCTGGGGGTGCCTGGATGGCTCAGTCGGTAAAACATGCAACTCTTGATTTCGGGGTGGTGAGTTTGAGCCCCACGTTGGGCATAGAGCCTACTTAGAAAAAAAACAAAATAAAATAAAAATTAAAAAATAAAAATCTGCGTGAAGCCTCGAGATGTGAAATCTCTCCAAGAGGAATATGTTAGTCACGCCAGTCTGGGCTCTGCTAAGGTAACAAACCCCGAAATCTCTGAGGGGTAACACCATAAAAGTTTATTTCTTGCTTACACAAATACAGTGTGGTCAGTGGCTCTCCTGAGCATCTCTTTTCCACGTGACGACTCAGGGACCCAAGTTCCTTCCATCTTAGAATGCCACTGTCTATAATGTAACCTCACCACTGCTGCTGTGGGGGGCCAGGAAAAGAGCAGAGTGTCACACCAGGGGCCTTAAAGTTGGGCCTGGGAGCAGCGTACGCTCCTTCTGCCAACACCCCTTCCAAAAATCCCACTTACCGGCTTTTGTCACGGTGGCAAAAAGGTAAGAAATTCAGTCCTCCTGTGCGCCCCCGAAGAAGAAATAAGGCTGGCCAGCCCGTGGTCACCCTGAGGGCTTCTGTTGCAGGGCGAAGAGGAATCCTAGGGCTCCACGTAGTTGGCATTCCTCCACCCAAGCCCCCTCCCAAAATGGGGAACATAGTCTGAAAATCTCCACTCGTGTCCAGCAGCCAGGGAGGCTGAGGCCCAGAGATGAGCAGGATTTGTCCAACCTCACTCTGAGAGTCCCAGGAGAAGTGGTCCTGGAGCCCTGAGGGGACACCCCAGGGCCCAGGCCTGGCACAGTTTCATACTTTTAAACCTGCGTTTTATCTGCTCTTGGCTGTTGTGCTGAATCCTTAAAGACAATCGGCCTGGTGTGGAGGTTTCTGAGTTTTTAAAGTTTTTTCTGCTGTAATCTCTTAAACCCTTGGCTCCAGTTCCAACCATTGTCTTGCGGGACCTAGGATAGCCTGAGATACTTGACTCCTTCAGATCCGGGGTTTTAGGAGCCTGGGGTTCCCCAGGAACCTGCCAGGGATGCCACCTCCCCCTGGACCACATGGAAACAGGGCCACAGCCTGTTAGGACCCGGAAGTGGGGCTGGGAGACGAGCTATTCCACTGATGTCTACAGCTTTCAGACCTGGAGGTCTTATCCTGATGTGCCAAGGAGGTGGCTTCCCAGAGCTGGGGAGGCCCCTGACCTGGAGTTCTCCCTGTTTGGCCTCGTGCTCAGCAGACGCTGGTCAATGCTTGTTCTTAGTATTCAAGGACAAGATTGCCAAGGGCAGCTGGAGCAACGGCTGGGGCCTGGCCCGGGGGGCCCAGGGGGCCCGGTGGTCTGAAAGCATAGCAGCAAGAAGAAAATGGGAGCCGGGGATCAGCCTAAGAGGACTTCTCCCACCCAGGACCCTCCACCCAGGAGCCCAGTGGACACATCATTTCTCTTCCCCTCTAGGCCTGAGCTCCGGCAGGAGGCAGTGGCCTGCTTTCCCAGGCCCTGCCGGGGGCCTCCAGCCTGTCTCCGAGGAGATGTCCTCCCAGCCTCAGGCCAGAGCCGACCAGCCCACCCCGGGGAATGACTGCAGCACGTGTGCGATTCGGCACATCCGTGTGTGATCCCACTGCTGGGTGGTGGTTGTGTGTTTCTGTACGACTGTATATGGCCATGTGTGCTTGGATGTAGAGTGCAGAACGTAGAGATTTCTGCAAATACGTGATCCTGGGAGGGGAGCTGCACCCCTATGCGCTTGGACATAGGCTGTGTGTACATGTGGGTGTGTATGAGTGTGTGTCCGTTCTCAGATGTTATCTTGCTGCTTGCTTGAATGTAAGTGTGAACACAGACGCCTTGGTTAGGGGGTCATACGTGCCTTTGGTGATTGGGGTTTAGTACCTGAGTATACCCATGAGAAGAGAGCTGTGGTATATTTCTGTGTGGCTGCGTGTTTCTGAGCATGTTGCTATGTGTTAGGAGCCCATGAAATGGGACTGTTGTCAAGAATAGATGGAATGGTACATGCAAAGCCTTTAGCTCAGTGCCTGGTGCAGGGTAAACACTTTTGACGGATCATAGAAGATGAGGAAAGAGAGAATCAGAGTAGGTAAGAGGCTTGGCCAGGGTCACAGAGCTAGTAAGTGGCAGGGCTGGGATGAGAACATGGTGGGTCTGCACTAGAACCCAGGCACCTCCACCCTGCCACCCTGTCCGGCCTTGGTTTCCCTGTCTGTAAGGCAAGGAGCTGGACTGGGAGGGCCCGCTGGGTGGGTAAGCAGGGGTGGAGGGCACTGGGTTCAGGCTGCAAAGCTGGGAAGGAGTGGAGGAAGCCCAAAGTGCCAAAGCCCAAACTGTGGCCCCAGCCCTCTGTCATGCTGTCTCACTGCCCCTCCCCAGGGACCCTCTCCTGAAGCCAGCCCCCTCATCAGAACCTACTTTCTGGTGTTGCCCCAGCTACAGGAAGTCACCTGTTTCCCATCTCAAGAATCCTCTCCAAGCCACTTGCCCTGTGACCTTGGGCAAGTCTCAATCTCTCCAGGCTTCGGTGGGCTCATTTTTCACCGCAGAAGCTCATTGCTGGTAAAAGTGCCTGACTTGTGTGTTGATCACTAGCACTTACCGAGCACCTGCTGGGCGCCAGGCTCTTTTCCAGCACTTTACCTGCTTTCAGTTAATCCTCCCACCAGCTCTGTAAGTGGCTTACAGTTTCCTGTAACCCGTCCTCCCGAGGGCAGAAGAGGCCCCACCTCATAGGGCCCTGTGAGGAGCATGAGGAGGGGCTTAATATTTTGTAAACTTTGAGTTCTGGGGGGCGCCTGGGTGGCCCCATCGTCGGGTGAGCGGTTGACTCCTGATTTCGGCTCAGGTCATGATCTCAGAGTCCTGGGATGGAGTCTCGCATCCGCTCCTCACTCAGATTCTCTCCCTCTGCCCCTCTCTTTGCTCGCGCGCTCTCTCTCTCAAATAAATAAATCTTAAAAAAAAATAATAAAACAAACTTTAAGGTTCTGGGAGTAATACTAACAACAGTAAGTGTATGCAGCTCTGACCAGGTGCCCAGTCCTGTGCAGAGTAAGGTTCTTCCATGGTCTCATTTGTCCCTCACATGGCCTGCTGTGTCAGCCAAGCTCCCCCCACTGGTTTAACTTGCCCGTTCCACGCTCAACATGGCAGACACTAGGTAGGCAATGGTGGGTCCTGTTTCTTGCCATTAACAGAAGGTGCTGTGCATCCCTGGAGTCCAGGCTGGAGCCTCCAGCTCCCTGTGCCCCATGGAGTAGCCATTTGGGGTGAGGCTTGCCAGGCAAAGCCCAGTCTGACAGACTGTCCGCTGGTCAGTCCCCAGCCTGGTGTGGGCCTCCTCTTCACTCTCCTGATTCCACCATGACTCTCCCCCCATGTTGCCCACTGTGGGCTAGGTGCCCACCTTCCTTCACCTGGCTAATTCCATGGCCTCCTCACTGTTCTGTCCCCATAGTCTTTCCTCCCACCCAGCCAGAAAGGTCTTTCCAAACCCGGAGAGGACCTGTTGCCCTCCCAACTAACACCCTGCCATGCCCCCACCCCAACCGTGGGTCTGGCATTCAGGACCCTTCTCAGTTCAGGTCTTACAACCGTTCCCGCCTTGCCTCTTGAGGATCTCACTTTTGCAGTCTTACACTCCACTCCGGAGCACCTTCTTTCTTCCCTGCCCCTTCACACCTCCAAGGCTTTGTGTATGCCATGTGCCTTCCTTTGATCCATTCTTTGTTTAATATTTGAGGCTACTGCTCCTAGGTGCTGTTTAGGCACAGAGATACAAAAGCAAACAAAAGGGACAAAGCCCCTCCCCTCACAGAGCTTGCATTTGCAGGAGAGCCAGAAAATAAACAAATAAGCAAACCTAAAGCACAGCAGATGGCAATAAGGACTGCACCAAAACAAAAGTGCTGAGGCAAGCGGGGTGCCGGAATTTCACACAGGGTGGCCATTGAAGATCTTGGGGGAATCAGGTGGCTGAATCCCGGACATTCCAACAGGGCTTCCTGGAAGACGTGTCCTGATACTGACCTTGAAGGATGGGTGGTTATTATGCAGGTGTGAGGGTCCCAATAGGAGAGATTCTTGACGGAGCCTGGGAATTAATTCTCTCCTGACCTTTTGGATGTCAGGGACAGCTCTCACCCCAAGTTTGGGCCTTGAACCCAGATGACTGGCTTGGGCACCTCACCCCCAAGAATGCCTCCACTCCCACCCAGACCCCATTCTCCTGGATTAGAAACTGTGGGGCTGAACCACTCAGGGAAAGAATGTCAGGCAGGAGAACAGCCTAAGCAAAGCCTGGTGCCCAGACTCTGCGTGGCCCGTGGGAAGGTCAGGTGGACATGGCAGACACTGGGTTGGGCCTCTCAAGGGCAGCCCTGCTAGCCCCGGGCTAAGGTGGCCAAGAAGAGTGGTTTGCAGCCAAGTTGCCACAACCCGCTCTGACTTTATGAACTTAATTTATTCTATGCATCACATCGATGGCTCAGAATTAGGCTGCTGTGGGGCCCCTTGCCTGGCTCCTCTGCCAGAATTCTGTCCATGCTCAGGCGAAATAGGCTGTGGTGTTTCTCTGTTGCGGATCTGTGCCTGAGGCCTTTGGGGATGGGGTGGTTCAGCTGCTATTTGCAGACAGCCCCTGGGGCTTGGAAATCTGACCTAGAATGTTTTCTTATCCCTGGGCTCAGAACAAGCTCACTGTCCCCATTTTACAGATATGGAAGGCAAGGCCCAAGGTTACACAGTGAATCCCAGTGGCAGAGAACCCGGGACGGCTGTGTCTCAGCTGGAGCACTTTCCACTGCCTCATCCAGCTCGCGATTTTGTCAACAAGGCCTCCCAAGCCGAGAAGGCTGTTCCCATCTCCTCACCAGTAGAGAAATGTGGTGAGGAAGAGCAAACTGTGGGGGGCATGAGGAGCCCTCGGACCTCGAGCCTGCTGGGAAACTGGACTGCTGCTCAGAAATATGCCTAATGGGGGTCAGGAGAAAGCAGAGGGTCCTTGCCCTCCCCGAGTCCCTGGCAGGCTCCCTGTGCTAGGCAAAAGCTCCCTCTCTTTTCCTCAGGGAATTTCATTCCTGTGTGAAACAAACCTAAGTCTCAGCTTTTGAAGGGGCGTAAAAAAATCATATCTATGGAAGAAAGTCTAGAAAGAAACCCTCAAATGTGGTCACCTTTCAGGAATGTAGGGACTGAGCTCCCCAACGCAGAGGTTCTGCAGACAAGGGCTAAATGGCCCCTGGGGTTGGCACCAGGCCTCGAGTCTGAATCTGAGCCCCAGGCCATGGATTCCTTCATTCGTCTGTTCCTCCAGCAATCGTTTATTTAACCCAATGCTAGTGTCAGGTCTGTGCCAGGCACGGCCGTGCGATGCTGAGTAAAGAGGCACGTGTCCCTGCCTGTGTGGAGCTGACAGCCTAGCATAGAAAACAGTGTCTCGGTTTGAAGCAGGTGAGGCAGGGTGAGGGCACTGTGGCTGGCCTCTCTGAGAGGCACAAGCGGGCAGGCTCCCGATTAAAGGGAGGGAGGGCGTCTGCACATACACAGGAAGAGTGTGCACGCACAGGGAACGTCTGCACTGCTCACATCCCCCGGCCCCCGCCTTTCCCGCCCAGACCCCACACTACCCTCCCCACGCAGTCCCCAGCCCCGTCACTGGAGCGAGCGGGTGGGCTTGGGTGGCATCCTTGTTGAAAATAACCACGGAGATCCATGGAGATCCCTCCTATTTCAAGGCCCGATTTTCCCAGGATATGGCAGTCATACCTGTAGGAGTGCACAGGATGCCTTTAGGAGATGCATGGGCAAATATCTCCTCATTTTCACGGTAATGTATTTATTCTTGAATGTACTTAGAAAAAAAACAACAAGCACATCAAACCTGGTATTATTGCCAAGGACACATGGCGGAGAAGCTTTGTTTCTTTCAATTCAAAATGGAAAAATACATACATGGATACAGAGAATGTTAATAATTGCTGAATCTTGGAGAAGGATATAGGGTGTTCATTTCTAGGCTTTCACCTTTTCTATGTAATCGAGGAATTTCAGAGTACAAAGTTGGTGGGGTGGAAATAAAACTGAGGAGATCCTCCTGGAATCCCCTTTTAAAGACAGTCCCTGCTTTTTCTGCTCTCAGGAACAGAGCACAGGGGTTCCAAGTGCGAGCTTGCCTCTCCCCCACCCCCCACCCCTGCCACAGCATGGCTTCTGCCTGTGGCCTTGAACCAGCTCTTCGACCAGCCTTAATCTCTCCATCTAAAAAGTGGGATAATAGTAGTACCTAACGCCTCATCAGGTTGTCTTGAGGCTCTGATGAGCTAATAGATGCAAGTCCTCAGAGCGTTGCCCCCACTACCTCTCCCAGCCCCCCCTACCCCCCCACCCCCCCACCCCTCTGCCCCAGAGGCAGGTGCTTCATCAATGCTGGCTGTGCTATGGCCGGCTCATTCCTCCCAGAACTCTCAGCAGGGCCGTTGATGTGGGTCAGGGTGGAAAACCACCTGATGCCTGGCCATGGTCTTGCACTGTGAAGGGCTTCATAGCCTACTTCCTCTTTTGTCTACACACGTGCAGAGATCCCGGCCAATTCTGCACAGAATGCATTTTAATAAATCAGTCAGATTTATTAGTACTCCTCTGGCGCTGTTAATTTTTTATTTCAATTTTTAAAATTTAATAACATTGTTTTGCTTTCAGTGTTCATTTTTAAGATTGAAGTCAATGTGAGGCAAGTCATGCTGGTCTTCTGTTTGCAGGAATAATGAAAAGTTTCCCTTTAAAATGAAGTTTAAGGGGGCACCTGGGTGGCTCAGTCGTTAAGCGTCTGCCTTCGGCTCGGGTCATGATCCCAGGTTCCTGGGATCGAGTCCCACATCGGGCTCCCTGCTCGGCGGGAAGCCTGCTTCTCCCTCTCCCACTCCCCCTGCTTGTGTTCCCTCTCTCACTGTGTCTCTCTCTGTCAAATAAATAAAATCTTTAAAAAAAATAAAAAATAAAAATAAAATAAAATAAAATGAAGTTTAAGAAGTGAGTCGATCTCTGAAGTAACTTCACAAGATTTCTGTAAATCTAAAACTGTTCTAAAATAAAAATTTTATTTTTAAAAAGCCAAATTCAATTTTTTTGAAAGCAACGTTTTACAGAAAACTAAAGGAAAATGCTAGATGCTGGCTCTAGAGATTTGCAGAGACCGATGGGTGGGAAACGGCTTTGCCGGGAACCAGTTTGATCAGCCAGCTTTGCTGGAGGAAGCAAGCTGGTCCAACAGGAAGGGAACCCAGCAATAAATCCCCAGCCTCTCTCTCCTCCCACCCTCCCAGCAACTGCTGCGGCTTCCCACCCGAGGAACCAGCCAAAAGCCAGAGGGCGAGGGCACCCCAGGGATGCGGCGGCTGGAGCAGAGAGCAGGGGCAAATGCAGAACGTCCAGTCCTGGGTGGTTGTAGGTGGGAGGCCTGCCACCAACAATCAGCAGGTTTGTGGAAAGAGCCTGGAGGCCTGGGTCCGACTGCCCATGCTTCATACCTGCTGTGAATGGGGGAAGGGGGGCTAGCAGACGTTCCCCCCAGGAGTGCCGAGAAGCTGAAGTGAGTCAGTGTTGACTATGGGCCATCGGGCACGAGTAGGATTGCTGGTCAACCAGATCATCTGCCCTTTCTAAGAGAGGATAGAGCCCCTCCCATGTCCGCCCTGCTGCGGGGGTCCTGCCTGCTCCTCACGGCCACCTCCCAACCTCCGGGGCTGTAATGCACTCAGCACAGCCATGGTGGGTCCGCCCACGGGCAATGCCAGTTTGTTCACACTGTCGCCTTGCTGTCTCAGATCCCACCACACCGTTTCTCACCTTGTCCGCCCTTCAGGGTGCAGACCAGGAGCTCGAGGCCCAGAGAGTGGAGCAGTTAGTCCAAAGCCACAAGGTCAGTGGCAGCTGAGTGGCTTTACAGGGACCCACACAGGGAGGCCCCTTCCCTGGAACTGGCCTGATTTCCTGGGCTGAGGGCCTCCCCAGGAGGCGAGAGTCCTGGTCAAGGCTCCTGGCTGTCTATAATTTTCTAGCCTAATTAAACACCTGCAAATCCATTTGCTGCTAATGATATAGAGGGAGCCCCAGAGAATTTTTGGAGGAAAGAAAATAATCATTCAAATTGGAAGAATAAATAAGTGTAGTTCTGCAGGAGTGTAGGTGCCAAGGGGAGTTTCGGCGATTTCAGCACCCACTCGTGTCCAGCATTCTTTTATGGATATGTGATGGCCTTTGGGTTTTAAGAGATGGAGAAAGTACCTTTGAGCTCCCCATCCTCCCCTGGCTTTTCTGGGCCCAGCAGGGAAAGCCCTGGTTCCAATCCCTACCTGGGCAAACCGGCTGTGTGGCTTTGGGTGCATGTCTGCCTTCTCTCGGCCCCAGTCTTTCTCACCTGTATGAAGGAATAATGGTCCCTCTCCTCTTGTCCCCATCCTGCCAGTCCAGGAGACGAGAAAGCGTGTAGACCCAGCCATTCTTATGTCTCTTCCCATCTTTTGACAGCCTACCATGCTGCAGCCACAGGGAACTTCCTGCCACTCCCCCAAGTAGACCCCATGCGACAGAGAAGGTGTATTGGTCAGCTTTTGCTCTGTAACAAACCATCTCCCAAATTCAGTAGTTGGCGTAACACAACAAGCATTTACCAGTCACCTGGGATTATTGCTGGACCTGAGTGAGGACTTTCTCCAGTTCTCCATCCTTGCCCCAGTTTCCATGTCCTTTGCAGTAGGACTTTACAATTCATCCCATCAAGCGGGAGAGGTGATTTCCCTACCCCATTAATCTGGCCTGGCCTTATGACTTGCTTTGATGAATAGAATGTGGGCAGAGGTGATGATGGACCACTTCTGAGCTTTCAGGGGCCTTAAGGGGCCTTGCATGCTTCTGCTCCCTCTAGACCCCCGTCACTGCTGCCATGAGAACAACCTCAGGTAGCCTGCTGGGGGTTGAAAGACACCATGGAGAGACGCCCCAGCCATCTTGGCCCAGGCCAGCCGAGACCTGACAGCCCTAGTCAATCAGGCCCATCTGCTGGGATTGTTAGGCTGAGTGGGTGCATGTCCAGGGCCCAGCAAACAGTGTATGCTAAGTCAGGCTGTGTTTCCTGAGAGAATGAAGTGCAAGATTTTCTCCTGTACAGTTCTGAATTCTCTTCTCTGGGTCTCCACTACTGTTGCTCCTTCCCTGGGCTCTAAGAGTTTCTTTTCTTCCAAAATGCAACCACCTCCTCACTGGCCTCCTGGCTTCCGGCTTGCTCTGTATTATGCATTGAAGCCAAAGGGACTTTTTTTTTTTTTAATTATTTGACAGTAAAATTGCTTTTTTCTTTTGATGTACAGTTCCATGAATTTTAACACACATACAGATTTGTCTAACCACACCCAAAACCAGGACACAAACAGTTCCATCACCCCAAGGGACTTTCTTTTCAAAAAATATATCTTTAATTTTAAAGTTTTGGAATAGATAATATGTGCACTTTGTAAAAAATATATTTAAAAGTATAAAAGTTACTCAGTGAGAACTGTCTCCCATCCCTGATCGCTCCTCAGATGCAATCTCTACTTTCCAGTCCCTCCTTCTAGAGATTTCTTGTGCATATGCAAATATGACTGTTTATTTTTTATTTTTTTTATTTTTTATTTTTTTTAAGATTTTATTTATTTGACAGAGAGAGACACAGTGAGAGGGGGAACACAAACAGGGTGGGTGGGAGAAAGAAAAGCAGTCCTCCTGCCGAGCAGGGAGCCGATGCGGGGCTGGATCCCAGGACCCCGGGACCATGACCTGAGCCGAAGGCAGACGCCCAACGACTGAGCCACCCGGGCGCCCCGACACAAGTATGAATATTTAGAACTATCTTGCACACCCCAGTTTTATACAACTGGAATAGCATCTTGTTTTTGTTTTTTGTGCTTAATGTATTTTTGAGATTGTTTCAGATTTGTAATAATTATAGTCTACACATACTTATCATGTGCCAGACACTGGTCAAAATGTCTTAAAACCTGTTTTTTTACTCATTTACCCTCAGTATAACCTTTTGAGGTAGGTGGCATTATTATTACTATTATTGCTAATTACTAATCCCACTTTAGAGATACGGAAACGGAGGCACAGACAGGTAGGTCAGGTAACTGGCCCCAGGTCACATAGCCGGTAAGTGGAGAGCTGGGGTTGGGACCCTGGCATTCTCGCTGCAGAGTCCATGTTCTGAGGGACCACGTTAATCCACTTGGGTGCACTTCAGGCAGTTTCATGGAATTCCATTATAACCAGACATGGTCATTTATTCAACCAGCCTCCTTTTGATGGCCATTATTTGCCACTGTGAACAAGGCTGCACTGTATATCTCTGTCATTCATCTTTCTGGACATGTGGAAGTGTATCTGTTGAATTAATTCCTGGAAGTTGAATGGCTGGGTCACAGGGTATGTGCGGTTTTTATATTTGATAGATATCTCCAGATTGTCTTTCCAAGAAGTGTAACAATTTATACCATTGTCAACAATGCGTGAGAGAGCTTGCTGCCCTATACTCCTAGGGACACGGATGTTACAAAAAAAAAAAAAATGTGATCTATATCATCCAGTAGGGGAACATGGTAAATTGACGTAGTTTTTATTGTCATTTCTTGAGCTGTCATTGAGCATGGACTTAGAAGCCATTTGAATATACACTCTGTGAGTTAGCTGTCCACATCCCGTGCCCATTTTCCTTTTGGATTATTGATAAAAAAAAAATTTGACCTGTGGCCTCATCTATACAAAATGTTTGATTATTTCCTTTTATTTGTGGAATTTGTTTCCAATCAGACCTGCTCAATTTTAGAGGTCATGTTCGTATTTTCTTCCAAGGAGTGTGAATTATTTTGAGAAAGTTCCAGATTCAGAATCATGAATTATCCATGTGTGCTTGAGTACTCTCCCGGTTTCATTTATTTACCTTCAATCTCTGATCCATCCACAACTAGGGCTGGTGTTGGCAGAGACATGTGGTTCCAACCTGCTTTTTTCCAGTTACTTCAATATCATTTATTAAATAATCCATTTTTACCCACTCATTTGCAGTGACATCTTTATCAAATTAAAGTTTCATATGTATTTCTGTCTAATTCTGGATTCTTTTTTATCTTCTTCCCAGCTGTTCTTTTTATTTTTGTGTGTGTGTGTGTGTGGTATAATTTACATATAATAAAATACACAGATTTCAAGTGTTCAGATTACACATTTTGGCGATCATCTACATATGTGACTACCACTCTGAATAAGACAGAACATTTCCATCATCCCAGAAGATTCCCTCATGTTCCGTCCCAGTCTCCACCCCCACCACGCCAGAGGCCACAACTTTGAGTTTTTTCATTGTGGATTTGTTTTGCTTGTTCTAAAGTGTCATATAAATGGGATTATATGGTATGCACATGTTTATGTAAGCCTTCTTTCATTCAGCATAATGTTTCTGAAATTTATCCAAGTTGTTGTGGCTATCTATAGTTTGATCCTTTTTATTGCTGTACTGTTCTATTATATGGATATTCCAGTTTGTTTAGCCAATCTCCTATCAATAGAAACCGGGGCTATTTCTAGTCTGGGACCTACTGTGAGTAGAGCTGTTACAAAAAAAATTTTTTTTAAGATTTTATTGATTTAACTGACAGAGAGAGACACAGTGAGAGAGGGAACACAAGCAGGGGGAGTGGGAGAGGGAGAAGCAAGCTCCCCACTGAACAGGGAGCCCGATGAGGGGCTTGATTCCAGGACTCTGGGATCATGACCCGAGCCGAAGGCAGATGCTTAACAACTGAGGTGCGCCAACTCTTTTTTTAAGATTTTATTTGTTTGAGAGAGAGAGAGGGAGCACAAGCAGGACGGGGTGCGAAAGCAGAGGGAGAGGAAGAAGCAGACTCCCTGATGAGTGGGGAGCTCCACGTGGGGCTCGATGCCAGGACCTCAAGATCATGACCTGAGCCAAAGGCAGCCGCTTAACCAACTGAGCCACCCAGGTGCCCCGCTGTTACAAACATTCTTATGAAATCTTTTCTATGAATACATTTTTCATCTCTCTTGAATGGAATTGCTGGGTCAGAGGGTAGATGTATGTTTAGTTTATAAGAAGCTATCAGACTTTTTTTCAAAAGTGGTTGTGCCATTTTACATTCCCAGCAGTAATGTTTAAGAATTTCAGGGGCGCCTGGCTGGTTCACTCAGTAGAGCATGCAACTCTTAATCTCAGGATCATGAATTCAAGCCCCAGTTGGGTGTAGAGCTTACTAAAAAAAAAAAAAAAAATTTCAGTTGCTCCACAACCTTGCTAATAGATGGTGTTGCCAATTTTTAAAAATGTTAATTATTCTGGTGGGTGTGTGGTTGTATTTTTTTTTTTTAAAGATTTTATTTACTTATTTGACACACAGAGAGACAGCTAGAGAAGGAACACAAGCAGGGACTGAGTGGGAGAGGGAGAAGCAGGCTTCCCGCAGAGCAGGGAGCCCGATGTGGGGCTCAATCCCAGGATCCTGGGATCATGACCTGAGCTGAAGGCAGACGCTTAACTGACTGAGCCACCTAGGCGCCCCTGTGTGGTTGTATCTTATTGTGGTTTAATTTGCATTGCCATGATGACTGATGGTGTCAAGCCTTTCTTCATTTGCTTTTTGGCCATTTGTGCATCTTCCTTTGTGAAATATCTGTTCAATTTTTTTGCTCATTTTAAGAATTGGGTTATCTTTTTTATTATTGAGTTGTAGGAGTTCTTTATATTTCCTGGATACTAATCCTTTTTCAGATATACCTGTTCACAAATATTTTTTTACCAATTTGTAGCTTGCCTATTAATTTTCTCAATGTTGTCTTTTGATGGCAGAAGCTTTTAATTTCCAAGTCTCACATCAATTTTTTATTTTATGGTTATTTTATGTCCTGTCCAAGAAATCTCTGCTTACCTCTATAGTCCCCCAAAATATTTTATGTTTTCTTCTAGAAGCTTTATAATTTTGATATTTTCATTTAGGTCTATAATCCATATCAAACTAATGTTCATGTGTGGTATGAGAGTGAGGCTGAGTTTAGTATTTTCTCATGTAAATATCCAGTTGTTCCAACACCATTTGTTAAAAAACAAATTCCTGCTCTAATGAATTTTTTTGGTGCCTTGATTGGAACTTAGATAACCATATATGGAAAGCCTATTTTGGATTTTCTTTTTTTTGTTAAAGATTTTATTTATTTATTTGAGAGAGAGAGAATGAGAGAGAGCGAGTACATGAGAGGGGGGAGGGTCAGAGGGAGAAGCAGACTCCCTGCCGACCAGGGAGCCTGATGTGGGACTCGATCCAGGGACTCCAGGATCATGACCTGAGCCGAAGGCAGTCGCCCAACCAACTGCGCCACCCAGGCGCCCTATTTTGGATTTTCTATTCTCTTCCTCTGATCTACACTTACATTGATACTGCATTTTCTTAATTACCGTAGTTTTAAAGTAAGTCTTGGGTGTCTGGGTGGCTCAGTCAGTTAAGCGCCTGCCTTCAGCTCAGGTCATGATCCCAGGGTCCTGGGATAGAGCCCCACATCAGGCTCCCTACTCAGCAGGGAAGCCTGCTTCTCCCTCTCCCACTCCCCTTGCTTATGTTCCCTCTCTCACTGTGTCTCTCTCTGTCAAATAAATAAATAAAATATTTAAAAGAAATTTAAAAAATAAAGTAAGTCTTTAAGAGAGCCAGTATTAGTTCTTCAAACTTCTTCATTTTAATACTGTTTTAGCTATTCTAGACTCTTAAATTCTCATATGAATTTTAGAATCAGTTTGTCAACCTCTTCAAAAAAGGCTACTATGATTATGATCGGGATTGTGCTGAATCTATTGGTCAATGTGGGGAGAATGGACATCTTAAATATATCAGGTCTTCCAATCCATGGTGCATGTCTCTGTTCTTGCTCTTTAATTTCTTTTAGTCATATTTTATAGTTTTTAGATACAGGTTTACACATACTTTATTAGATATATTACTAGTATTTGATGTTTTCTGATGACAATGCAAATGGTATTTTTAAAATTTCATTTTCCAATTTTCTTTTTGCTAACAAATAGATGTAAAATTGATTTTTTATCAACTTACCTCAAATCCCATAATCTTACTGATTTATCTTATTTGGAACAATTATTTCACTTTCTTGGGTTTTTCAAGTGTGTAATCAATCCTATGCAAAAACAATACTTTTGTCTTTTTCTTTCTTTCTGATATTATGCCCCTATTTCCTGTGAAATTATAGTGGCTTGTATCTCCAGTGATGGTAAACAAGCCTGGTGAAAGGGAACATCCTTGTCTAGCTCATGAATTTATTGGCAGTACTTCAAGTTGTTCACCATTATACATACTGATGCTTTTGCCCTTATATATATTATCCTATTAAGGAAGTGTCCTTCTATTTCTATTTTATCAAGAGGTTTTTAAAAATCAGGAATTAATGTTGTATTTTAACAAATGCTTTTTCAGAATCTATATAGAAAATGACATACTTTTCTTCCTCTTTTGATCTATTAATGTGGCATTTTATAATATTACATTCTTGATATTAATCCACATTAATAGGTTTTCTAAAATTGAACCATGCAAAGATTAGTTATAGACATGTGCCGTTTTCTTACCATGCTCTGGATTCTAAACTGTATTCCCCTATTAGGATTCTCCAGAGAAACAGAACACAGAACAGGGTGTGTGTGTGTGTGTGTGTGTGTGTGTGTGTGTGTGTATGGATAGATAGAGATTTATTATAAAGAATGAGCTCATGCAGTTATGGAGGCAGGAAGTCCAGAACCAGGAGAGCAGATGGTGTAGTTCCAGTCTGAGTCTGAAGGACTGTGAATTGGAGAGGTGATGGTTTAAGTTTCAGTTCTAGTCTCAGTCCGAAGGCAGGAGATCAGTGTCCCAGACAGTGGAAGACAGACAGAAAGAATTCTCCCTTCCTCAGCCTTTCTTCTATCCAGGCTTTCAACGGATTGGATGAGGCTCCCTCCCGCCCACCCTCACTGGGGAGGGCAATCTGCTTTACTGAGGCCACTGATTCAAATGTTAATGTCATACAGAAACACCCTCATAGACACACTCAGAATCATGTTTGACCAAATACCTGTGGCCCAGCCAAGTTGACACAAAACTGACCATTACAATTCTTAAAACCTATTTTATTTAGGATAGTTGCACCCCTAATATTTATGTGAGACTGATTTATTGTTTTCTATTTTGTGCTTTGCTATGTTATCAATGTTAAATTGCCTTCATGAAAATAATTGGAAACTCTCCTTCCTCTATGCTCCAGAACAGTTTACTTGGCTTTGGTAGTATCTATTCCTTAAATGTTGAGAAAAATCCACCTTTAAAATGTTTAGGGGCGCCTGGCAGGCTCAGTTGGTAGAGTGTGTGACTCTTGATCTTGTCATGAGTTTAAGTCCCATGTTGGGTGTAACACTTTATTATTATTATTTTTTTAAGATTTAATTTATTTGAGAGAGAGAGCGAGAGAGAGCACGAGCAGAGAGCAGGGAGATGGGGAAGCAGGCTCCTTGCTGAGCAGGGAGCCTGACTCGGGGCTCAATCCCACGACCGCAGGACCCCAGGACCATGACTTGAGCTGAAGGCAGATGTTTAACCGACTGAGCCACCCAGGTGCCCCAACACTTACTTTAAAATAAACATATTTTAAATAAATAATAAAACATATAGAGGATGGTGGTTTTGGAGAATAGCTCTTTAACAACGTCCTTGGTTTATTCTGTCCTATTTGTTCGTTTAAGATTTTCTTTTAGGAAAGGCAAATTTGATCCTATCCCACACCTGCTTAAACTGTAACACCTTCAGTGACTGTTCCTCAAGGTAACCTAATAGCTAATAAAGGGAAGTTCTTCTTTGTAGAAACATTCTAGCTAAGAAAAAAAAAAAAAAGGTAAAGGAATAATGGAATCGGAATATCTTTATTTTCCAAGCCCTAATGAAATAACAGATTGGGTTGATGTTCATCAGTGACTGCTAATATCACAAAATGAGAACCAGACATTTTATTTCTCCTGATGGAAGCTCACAATACTGCCTATGAATTATTCTTTCTAGAATATCAGCATGAAGTTGATCAAGCCTCTACATCTAATTATCAATTTACAGGAAATACAGGGGACAGAGGAACATGTTAAATAATGTAACTGGAATGCAAATAAGAAAAATCGAGATGGTGGGGTGAGGGAAGAAAGAGAGGAAACCCTCAGATTAAGAGATTTATGAGATCTAGTAATCTAATGCAGTGTGTGGACCTTATTTGGATCTTCATTCAAACCAACTGCTAAAATCATGAGATAATTGGGATTGGATATTTGACTAATACTAAGGAATTCTGATTAATATTTAAGGTGTTATAATAGTATAACAATATAACACCTAAGTAAATAAATAGAAGTCTTCCATAGTTTGCTCAAGGGCTGCCAGAGCAAAATGCCACATAGACTGAGTGGTAAATTTAAGCAACAAAAATTTATTTTCTCACAGTCCTGGAGGCTGGAAGTCCAAGATCAAGGTGCCAGTAAGATTGGTGTCTTCTGAGGACTTTCTCCTTGGCTTGTAGATGGTCATTTTCTCCCTGTGTCTTCCTATCTTCTTCCTTCTGTGTACGTCTGTGCCCTAATCTTCTCTTTTTGTAAAGACAGCAGACATACTGGACTAAAGCTACTGTAATCCTCAGTGTAACTTAATGACCTCTTTAAAGACCCTGTTGCCAAACACAGTCACATTCTGAGGGTTAGAACTCCAACATATGAATTCAGCCTGTAACAATTGTGATTATGTTTTTTTTCTTCTTTTTAAGAATCCTTACTTTTGAAGCTTTACACTAAAATTGTAATGTGTTCAATGATATGCTAGTGAGGGTTTGCTTTTAAACAATCCAGTTTGCAGAGGAGGGTGACCGTGAAGGTAAAAACCAAACAAACTTGGCCATGAGCAAGTAACTGCTGGAAGGTGAACGATGGGCACATGGGGGCTAATTATCCCATTCTCTTTATTTGTATATATATTTGAAATTGTCTATAACAAAACTTCTGCTTTTTTAAACACACTAACCCTCAGTGGCTTCCTATCACATGCTGAGTAAACTCCAAATGTCTGACCCAAGGCTCTTTCGTTCTACCTCTCTGCCTCCTCCCTACCCCCCTTTCAGCCTACAGCTTCCACCAAACTCACCACTGTTCTCCAGACATAACAGGCTGGTCCTTATCCCCCCACCTCTGTTCCTGTTCTTCCCTTTGCTCATGATGCTCTTGCCCTGCTTTTCTTCTCCTCCTCCAGAGTCCCCTCTCCAAGAAGTCTTGGAGTCACTTTCTACCTGTGTGTGCTTGGACAGGGGCCTTAGCCTCTCTGAGCTTGGCTGTCACCTTAAGTAGTCAGGATGGACAATCATGCCTGCTCCACAGGCCCCTGACTTGTGCCTGCTCACTGCTAACTTCCTCTCCCCAACGGGAATTAAAAGGCCCATCCTAGATCAAGGTTCTCGGCCTGCCACTCCCTTCATTCTTGTACAGCCTGGGGTAAGTCCTTGCCTACTGCCAGCCTCAGTGATCCCATCTGCCAAACGGGCATTCCTGGGGGCTTGCTGGTCACCATCTTTCTCTCTGTAACTCCATCCTGGGGCCTGGTGAGTGTGAGGCACCCAAACTAGAGAGGACAGAACCAAGGGTTTCGGGGTCTGTTCCCACCAGAGGGGTGGCCTGCTAGGCCTGAGATTTCTGCAGACTCACGGGGCCAGGGCCAGGAACTGATTGGCAGAGTGAACTCTGCAGAAAACAGGCCCTTGATGATCTCCTTTGGCCACTCCCAGATGACCTAAGTCTGACCCCATAGCCTTTCTGCTGCTGAGCTGGTCCCTGATCCTTGCAGCCCAGAGTAGAGCCTCCTGCCTGATCACAGCCTCCCCCCAGGGACTCCAGCCTGCCCCATCTAGAGCTTCCCTGGCCAAGATGACTGAGGCAAAATTCTTCAGCCTGGTTGCTGCCCACTTGGGGACCCCTGCTAGAACCTCAGTTCTACCAGGCCCTGTGTAGAGACCCCCAACGCACCATGACTGGTCCTCCTCCACCCTTTTGTTCAGGCTGCTCTGTTCATAGATGACAGCTACCCTAACCCTCTCCTGAAGAGAGTGGTGTTAAACTTTCAAAGACAGCTTTTGCGTCTCTCTCCCACTACCTCCAGGAAGTCTCCCCTGACTACACTAGCCCACAGTGACCTCTCCTTCCTCTGAGCACCCTTATGTCTCAGCCACCAGACAGTGAATGCCATGAGGCTGGGAACAGGGCCTGACTCACCTTGGGGTGGGGGGCAGTCCCAGGACGCCAGGGAGGCTCTTTGGGCCAGAACTGGGTTTAAACTGCATCTCAGCCACTTTTAGGAGTTTTGACCTCTCTGTTTAAACTGCATCTCAGCCACTTTTAAGACTTTTGACCTCTCTGAGCCTCAGTTTCTCAAGTGTGCAATGGGAATAATATCAATGATCTGTCCCAAACTGAGTGTCTGGAGGGAGTTGTACTCCGTGAACTCCTTGAATTTCAGCCACACTTAGCAAAGATGTGGGCTTAGAGCCTGGAGCCAGGGGCCTGGCCCTGGTTATTAATCTAATAATCCTTACCCCTGTCACAGAGTTTTCTAGCTGTTCTCTGTGAAATCCCCTTATCACCTTAATCTTTCTTAGTCTTCCATTCCCTCTCCCCTCCCCATTCTCCCATTCTACACACACACACACACACGCACACACACACACACCCAACACACACACACACACACACCCCTAACCAGAGAGGGAGGGAAGCCTGCCTGGTCTTGGTCCTGGGTGAGCCCAGAAGGAAGCACTGTGTCTGAGAGCTCACCCTGCTGTGCCCCAGGGGAGCCAGAGTGTGTGTGTGTGTGTGTGTGGGTGCTTCCAAGCTGTCCCCCCAGATGTCCTAGCAGGAAGACATGTGCTTAATCACTTACAAATACCCACAGGCCTGTGCTGGGCACTGGGGACTCTGGAGTAACCCTCTCGGGAAGCTCCCAGACGGCCAGAGAGGACGTCTCCTCCCCCAGTACTGCTGAGGGACACCCAGGAGCTGAAACCTATGGGACGATGGGGGATGGGCTGCACCAGGAGGAAGGGAAGAGGAATAGCAGCTCGAAGCTGTTGAGCTGGGTGTGGGGTGAGGGCCTGCTTCCTGCATTCTGTGCCCTCAAGTCGGGGGCGGGGGTTAGTACTCTGTAGTCACCATCTTGAAATTCTTTTTTAAAGATTCTTTTATTTATTTGAGAGAGAGAGAGAAAGAAAGAGAGGCAGGGAGGGGCAGAAGGAGAGGGAGAGAAAGTCTTAAGCAGACGCCATGCCCAGGGTAGAGTCTGACTCGGGGCTCGATTTCACAACCCCAAGATCACGACCTAAGCTGAAACGGAGAGTAGGACGTTTAACCGACTATGCCATCCAGGTGCCCCTTGAAATTCTTAATAACTTTTGAACAAGGACCCCTACATTTTCATTTGCACCGAACCCTGCAAATTATGTCCCAGGCCTCTATGGGATGGGGATGAGACTGTCACCAAAGGGGCCAGGAAACAGCATCCCACAGAGAAAGGACAGAATTGGGGGCATGACTTATCCTTGACACTGTGTGACCCTAGACAAGTCCTTTACCCACTGATGGGTCTCGGTTTCCCCATATAAATGTTGAGGAGGGCAATTAGATGGTGAGATGTAAAGATTTAGAAGGGGGGGAGGCAGAGTAGGAGAATTCAGAGGGAAGGCCTTCTTCTGGGCCACTTTCTCTCCCCACCTTTCTTCCCAGCCCTCTTGGACCCACCGGGAGCTAATCTGATTATAGAATCCCGTGGAATGTGCTGCCGGTACCAATACTTCTGGTTCTCCTGACAAACACCCTGTTTGCATTGTTCTGGGATCCTCATTCCTCTCGGGACCTGGTGGCCACACCAGTTCCCTATAGTGCCCCTCCCCACCTCTCCACAGCCAACCCCTCCACAGAAACCCAAACTGTCTTTAAAGATCTCCCCCTATCTGGGAATAATGGGGTGGCCCAAGATCTCCCAGCCCCAAGCCAAGGCTGGTCTGAGCAAGCTTTGGGTAAGCCCCTGCTCCCCGGCTTAACCCAGCCCTGAGGCCCTGGATCCCTAGGCTGCCTTCCTAAGGCCTGGCCAGACCTACAGATTCCTCCGTGACCCTGTAGGACTAGGGGAGGCCCAACACCCCTGGTGTCAGCCCCCCAACAGAAATCCTCTAGATTCCATCCCTGTGTGCCCAGGCAGGGCTCCGGGCAGGTAGAGGTGGAGAAGGGTAATCTCAAAGGGTGCCAGGGGACCACTGTAAGAAGCCAGACTATTTGAGATCTAGGCTCCAACCCAGTATCTCGTTTTGCGGCTGTTAAGCAGGTAGCTTACACTGCCTGAAATGGACCATAAATGGAATTCTTCATCCTCCTGAAACCCTGTTCCTCCTTCTGGGTTCCCTCTTCTCTAAGGGGGAGCATCCATCCATCATGATGGCACCCAGGTCAGAACCTAGACCTCTCCCTCTCCTTGCTGGGTCCCCTCCCATCCTCCTCTACCCTGTTCTGCACTTGTCCCCTGGCTTCCAGGTGTGTTTGGCCAGTGGGAGTTACGATCTGCAGAGGGAGGTGAGGTTGGGGTGTTTGCTCCCCAGGCTCCCTCCCTGCCAGGCTCCTCTGAGCTGCAGCTCCGGCCGGGCACCCTCGCCCACACTTGCCTTGTCCCGTTCCAGCAACCCTGCCCTCCCTCTGCCTCTAGGCCTAGGGGTGGTGATGGCTCCCAGATGCGGCTGGCCTGGGTGCCGTACCACCCCTCGTGGGCTTCCGTAGACTTGTAAGCACTCACTTTGTTACTCCCATCCCCCTTGTTGAGCACACCATCTGCTTCCTGCCAGGCCTCTGCTGGAAACCCACCCTCTTCTCTGTCTCCCCTGCTGGTCATCTGACACCCTGGAAGCTGCGAACTGGATTCTCCTCCCCACCCTGGTTCCCCCAACTCATCCTTCACAAGCAGCCACGGTGGAGTCTTAAAATGCAAATCTTGGAGGAAATATTTTTAATATTGAAAAGATTTTCTCATGAAAGCAGGACTTGCTTATTGTGCAAAATGTCAAAGAGAGAGTTATAAAGTGAAAAGTAAAAATTGCCCTTCTCCTCTGGCCCCCACGGAGTCCCCTTCCTCAGGGCCACCATGGCTGATGGTTCTTTGTGGTTCCTGACACACGTTTTCTATTCATACATGCATATATAAAAGTACATCTTTTTTATTCATGCAGATGGAATCATATCATAAATGAGAGCCTGCAAGTATTTTTCATTTGTAACACATCTTGGAGAACCTCACACATCACATGCATAGATTTACGTCTTTCTTTTTAGCTCGTTGTTTAGCCTTGTGTGATATGAAGCTACCACAGCTTTCTCATCCATTTCCCTGTCAGTGGGTGTCCAATTATTTCACGTTTTTTTTTAAGATTTTATTTATTTATTTATTAGAGAGAGAGAGAAACAGCATGAGAGGGGAGAAGGTCAGAGGGAGAAGCAGGCTCCCCGCTGAGCCAGGAGCTCGATGCGGGACTTGATCCCAGGACCCTGGGATCACGACCTGAGCCGAAGGCAGCCGCTTAATCAACTGAGCCACCCAGGCGCCCTTATTTCATGTTTTTAATGGCTACAAATATTGCTGCCACAGGTGTTCTTGTCCAGATATTGCTGTGCCCAGGAGTGGGCATTTCTGTAGGGTTGACTTGCTAGGTCAGAGAGTATGTGCATTTGGATGGATGTGTCCAGTTGTCCTGCCAAACACGGTCCAATCTACACTTCCATGAGCAGAAGGTGACCGTGTCTATTTCCACACATCTCTGTCAAAACTGGGTTTGAAGAAGAGAACCTAGCCATGTGAATTTTCTGATTGAAACCCCTGACTTCTCAAGGAGGTGGAGCATATTTCCCCACCCCACAGGTGTGAGCTGGGCATCCTAACCGCCTTCCAAAGAGTACAGTACGGGAGGAAGGAAGGGTCACTTCACAGTGACAGTAGGGAAACCTGACAAGCCCTACCTACCTCAGCCAGGTGATGAAGGTCAACATCAACAGTGGAGAAGTCGTAGGACAGTAAGTACTCTTGTTACACTGTCATGCAAATGGCCCTTTATCCCTGCACTCTTTCTCTCCAAAGCCCATAACCCCTGACAAAACATGAGAAAAGCATCAGACAAATCCCAATGGAGGGACATTCTACAAAATACCTGACGAGTTCTCCTCAAAAGTGTCAAGGTCATCAAAAACAAGGAAGGACTAAGAAACTGTCACAGCCAAGGGGTGCCTGGGCTGACTTGACAACCAGGGTATCCTGGATGGGATCCTGGGGCAGAAAGAGGACATTAGGTAAAAACTAAGGAAATCTGAATAAAGTATGGACTTAATAATAATGGTCTGTTAGTTATAACAAATGTACCATTCTGAGTAAGATGTTAATAATAGGAGAAACTGGGCGTATAGGAACTCTTTACTACCTTCACAATTGTTCTGGAAATTTAAAACTGTTCTAAAACATAGTTTAGAAAAACAAGCCTTGCATGAGCACCGAGTGACCTCTGAGATCCGGCCCTTGCCCTTGTTGTGTCTCTCTCCTCTCTCCTCCTGGTACATTCAGCTCCCACCATATCTCCAAGCCGAATTTTCTAGAAAGCACCATGATGATCAGTTCTTCCAGGCAAACGATATTCGTCTCCCTGGCTATTCTCCCTTCATTCCTGATGAGTACTTCCTACTCCAAGTCAAAATCCCAGGCAAAGAAGACTTCCTCTGAAGAGCCGGTGTCTCTCTCCTGACCCCAGCCCGGGGCTGGCAGAGTGCCCCACCGCAGGGGCCCCCGGGGAGTCCCTGGAAAGCCTCCTAAGGGAGTGGGATGGGAACTGGATATGGGGCCTGTCTTCCTTACCTGTGCCTGCTGTCACAAATGACCACAAACCCAGTGGCCTGAAACAACAGAAATACATCCCCTCTCAGTTTGGGAGGCCAGAAGTCAGAAATCCAGGTGCTGGCAGGGCTGCAGCCCTTCCAGGGGCTCTGACCCGGTTCCTCCTTTGCCTTTTCTGGGGGCTGCTGGCTTCCTGGGCTTGTGGCCACATTGCTCCCATCTCCATAGCCCCTTCTTCTCTGTGTGTGTCTCTCTCCTTCCATCTCAGTTATAAGGACACCTGTCACTGCGTTTAAGGTCCACTTAAATAATCAAGGGTGATCTCTTTATCTCAAAATCTTTACATATCTACCGAGACCCTCTTTCCAAATAAGGTAAAATTGATAGGTTTCAGGGATTAGGGTATGGACATATCTTTTGAGGAGCTACCATTCATCCCACCACAGGGCCCAAAGTGGCTAGCTCCAAAGGCCCCTTCCTGGCTCAGCTCGTTCCTCATTTCATGGATCGATCCTTGCTCCTCCTTGGGGTGGGAGGCGGGACATCTTAAGGACTGGCCTCTGAGGCCACGCTGGTCACAAAAACAGTGCGTGGGCACCACCCGGGATTTAGGATTGTCATGCAGGCTGGAATATAAATGAGCCCAGTGGCACGTGGGGTTGTCCAGAAGCAGACCCCAAGATGTACTTTGATGTGGAGGATATTTATTAGGGATCAGCACCCGGGGAAGGGAGGGGGCAGAAGCAAGATTAGATAGAGAGAGAAGTTGAAGGGTGATGCTGGCCCAGCGGAGCTTCAGCCACCCTAGAGCCTAGCCAGCCCCTCTACGTTATCTCCTGGTGGGTCAAAATGTCTGGACCTTTATGTCCTAGCCGTGACCAGGCACCAGTTTGTCCCTCTGTGAAATGGAGGTGATGTAAGCTCCTACCTCCTAGGTGGGGAGGGTTAAATGAAAAGCCCTGGGCTCACAGCTGCCATCTCCAATGGCGCCAGGAGGCTGTTCTTCACATAGAAGCCAAGGCTCAGAGAAGGCAAGGAACTTCCCAAGCCACCCAGCAAGTAAGAGCAGAGCCAGGACTCAAAGCCAGATGTGCTTGGTGCCAGAGCCTAAGCCCCAGACAACCGGTCCAGCTGACCCCAGGAGCCCCACAGGTGCCTGCCTCCATACCCAGCTCTTCCTTCTCACTTCTCTGGGGTCTGTGCCCCGTTCATCTTCCTCCCAGCCATTTCCCATTGACCTTCCCCGGCTCCAAACCTCAGAGAGGTTCTCCACTCCCTGTGGGACCCCAGCAGGGGGCTACCTTGCCCCCCACCGCTCATGGCAGGTGCTCCAGCCTCCTGGGACACGCCACAATTCTCAGAGCCCTGCTTGACCCACTCTGCCTCCGTGCTTTGCTCCTGCTCTTGTCATACCTGAAACCACCCCCACCTTGCCTTTTAAACTGGCGCACAGCATAAAATAAAATAAATTAAATAAATAAATAAATAAAATAAATAATAAATAAAAATACAACAAAAAATTATAAATTCTTTTTTAAAAAGGTGGGGGAGGGGTGTCTGGCTTGGTTGGCTCAGTCAGTAGAGTGTGTGATCTCAGGGTTATGAGTTCGAGTCCCACCTTGAGGGTAGAGTTTACTTTAAAAAATTACAAATTCTTTAAAATAAATAAATAAATGAATGAATAAACAAACAAACTGGTGCACAGCAGCCCAGATGGCCCAGTCAGACACCTCCTTCTCCTTCTTCATGAAATGCTCTTGGCAGGCACCCCCTCTTCTCTCTCTGTCTCCCAAAGGAATCGGTTTCTGTCTCAGTCACAGCTCAGCTGCCTTGGTTCTGGTATGAATGTTTCCCCCAACTGACTAAAACTTCCAGGAGGGCAGAGAACAGCTTCAAGTTAGCTCTGACACAGACAGCAGTGTGACCCGGGGCGGGGGGGAGGGGGCAGCCACTTCTTTTCCGAACCTCAGGTGGCTTCTCTGTCAAATGGAGCTAATGGCCCCCACACGTTGCCAGGCACACAGTAGGTGCTCACTAACTGCTGGTGCTAAGCCTTTAGCCTTCCTGCCACCTTGCACCACCTGCAGGGCCTTCACACCCTGCCTGTTCAGCTGCCCCCTTTGCTCTCGGTTGTGTATTTTCTTCCCACACTCGCTAGCCTTCAGTTTCTGTTCTGCTAAGTGGGCTGTCATCACAATTGCATGCTGCTGGTGGTTGTCAGGATTAAGTGAGCAAAATGAAAAGTGCTTCCTGGGGCCTGGCCCAGCAGAGGTTTGGTGGGAGTGTGTTTCCTCCCAGCTGCAGGCATCCCTCCCAGCTGCAGGCATCCCTCCCAGGGCAGCCACTCCTCTTCACTGGGGGGCACTGGAGGTGGGGGGCCCTGCTGGTGACACAGATCTGCGCCTTGGCTGGGGCTGGAGAGGAGGTGGTGGCCTGCTGACAGTCTGTCTTCTCCCCCGACCCCCAGATCTCCCCTCCCTACTTTCCCTCAGCCCCACCCACCACCCCAGCAACCTCAGTCCCTGGCTTCAGCTTCATCCGGGTCCACTTTGAAGGGGCAGAGCAGAGCTCACCACCAGGCTCTGGGACCTTGGCAAGTCCTGCCAGTCTCTGGGTGTTAGGGGGTGCCCAGGGCCAGCTTTGCCAACCCAAGAACTTGGAAAGCAAACCCTTTCCCTTCCTCCCCTGCCCCCAGTGCACACTGTGACGGTTCAGGGTTGACTCTGAAGCCAGCCTTGGCCACTGTTGGCCACTGTTGGCCACTGTTGGCCACTGTTGGCTGTGTCTTTGGGCTAATGACTTCACCCTCCGTGTCTCTGCTCTCAGCTGTAAAGTGGGATGATAGTACCTACCTCACAGGGCTGTCAGGTAAACTAAATGGGTTCTACACGTAGGGTGCTCAGGGCAGCAGAGCCTCCAGGAACACTCCCTGAGGATGAGCAGTTATTATTTATCTGTGTCCTGTGAGTGGGCAGGGCAAGGACTAAGATCTCCGCTAACAGAAGGAAAACTGAGGCCCGGGAAGGGGCCACAGCTTCCTAAGATCACAGCACCACATACCGTGGCTGGGCCTCACTCCTGGCCTCCTCATTTTCTAGATGAACACATCAACCACCACACCAGCTCTCTACCTCACTGTCCTCTGGGACTCAACTGGAGAGACTGGAGGGCTGAGCACTGGAGAGACTCACACCAGCCCCACTGGGCAGGTCTAGGCCCACAGGAGGAGGAACGTGACAGTGCTTTACATGAAAGTTACACATGAGATGGTGGAGGCTCAGAGAGGTCAAACACTGGTCTAACATCACACAGCTGGCTCATGGCAGCTGGGGTTTAAACCCATTTGGCTTGATCCTTTGCCTCAAACAATCTCTCAAACAAAAACTTTTCAATGATACCTTGAACAGAGCCCACCGACTAGGCACCCATTTCCCCTGAGACTCAGAAAGAAATGGGCTCAGGTGCCCATTCCTGAGCCAAGAATCCGCCTCCTCCCACCGAGACTCCTGCCCAGGACCCACTGGGCCAGGCCCTGCCTCTCTCCTTGCAGTCACCAGGCCGCCCTGTCACCCACCTCAGTGCAGAGGAAGGATGACATCTGGGCAGCCCCCAAAGGATGCCGTTCTGGGTGCTTATGGAGGGCAGAAATACCACTTGAGATACTGGTGTATGTTTTCTCCTGATATCTCTCTCCACCCTTGTCTCTTTTGAACAGGGCTCTGTTCTGGCTCAGGGGGTGGTTTGTGGCAGGCCCCAAAGCAGAAGTTGCCTGCTAGACACTTCCCTTCCTGGTTTGGAATTCAAAAGCTCTCAGGGAAATTTTGCTGAAGGCGGTGGTGCTCTGAGGGAAGCTTGAGAGGGAAAGAAGGAATTTCCACAGAGGGAAAAGACCTTTGTGGAAAAGATTTCAGGGCCCACTGGGGGATGTGTGCGCCCTGAAATCACAGGCCCTCAGGCAGGAGCGGGCACATGATTCCAACCCCTTCAAGACCTGAGGACCCACATGGCCCAGAGCCACGGAGCCAGCTACTACCAAGAGCTGGGGACAGTAGGACTGGGTAGTGACAGGTGTGGACCAAATTATACTTCAGCCTAAGCCGCAAGGCCCTTCTTACCACCCCGGGCAAGTTAAGTTGATTCTTAGAAATAAATAGGAAGGTACTACTCATATACCCAGGCATGTGGGCTGGGCCCGGGCTCCACTCAGTGGTAACCGGATCGGGCTTTACATCACCTCCCCGCACTGGGTGACCTGAAGGGACTGTGCTGTTATCCCCCGTGGACAAGGAGCAAGTCACCTGCCTGAAGGCCCCTGCCCTGGTTAGGAGCCCCTGCAGGTCATGTGGAAGGACGGCTAGCGTCCCACAGGCACACCTGGGTCCCAACTGTGACAAGGCCAGGCTGCAAGGCCCAGCCCTCTTTCTGCCCCTAATTCAGAGGTGTTTCCTCTAGCAACAACCACCTCCTTGTTGGAGGTCCTCCACTCTCCACCCCTTCCGGCACTCCACTCTCCCAGGGGCTCTCCACTCCAAGTCTTCTGGACCCAGGCCAGTCCTGCCTGTATCAGGAATCTTTTCCCGTTTGGGGGGCTTCTGGGGGGCTCCCGCCAGTTCACTCAGCCTGTGACCCCTGTATGTTCTCCCTGCACGGTGTCTGGCCGGTGGTTCTTGAGCCCAAGAACTGGGACCATCACCATGCCCGCCCCCCCACCCCCGCCCCCCTGCCCGCCTGGGTTTAATTAACGCACGGATGCCGGGGAGCTGCCCGAACCACCTGCAGGGGGCGTGGGACGCATGGTCACGGCCAGCGCGGGAGCCCTGAATCTCCCCTCCAGCCCCCACCCGGTTATCAGCCTGGAGTTTCATCCCCGCCTCGCGGAAAGTCGCTTAAATAATTTATTTGGACGTTATCACAAACCCACTCCTGGCGCGGTGGGAAGCGCGCGAGTGAAGGAAGCCGCGGCTGGAATGACAAGCAGGGCAGGCCCGCTCCTCCGACTATCCACCAAGCACCTGAGCACCTGGCGGTGGAGGCCAGCGCCCCAGAATGCCGGGGGAGGGGGAGCCAGGGCCTGTGCGGCCCTTCTGAGGCTCACCTGCAGAATGCGCCAAGTCACACCTGCCCCATTCCTCCCTTGGCCGGGGCACAATGGGTGCATGCAGCGTCCTTCCCTCTCCTGCCACCCGGTCTCTGCTGTACCCCCAGGGCCGGCTCACAGAGAACCTGCTTGGTCTGGCATCCTCCCTTCCTCTCCTCCTTTCTTTCCGCAGCGCCAGCCCGCAGCATGCACACTCAGGGTCCTGCAGGGAACAAGACAAGGCCCGGTGCTCCTGGGACTTTGAGAATCCGAGCAGACACCAAACAAGGAGATTACTGAAAAAGGATTTATTGAGAAATGAAAACAGGGTGCTGGGGTAGAGTGAAGGGGGTGGGGCAGGGAGGGGGCGCTGGACTGAGGCTGAGAAACCACTGAGGAGGTGGGGAGTTTCAGACAAAGGCAGCGGCTAATGCTCATGGAGGAACGCAAAGACATCAGAACACCAGGCCAGCTCAGATTATGCAGGGCCTTGTAGGCCAGGGAAGGAGTTTGATTTCTGTTCTAAGTGTGAAGGAAGTCATTCCCGGATTTAAGGTAGAGGAGAGAAGAGACATTCTGCTAACTCTTAGCGTGTCTGATGAAGGAAGGAAGGAAGGAGAGTCAGCGATTGTGTGTGTGAGAGGAGTTGTAGGGATATAGCATTATTGTTACCCCCAGCCTGATGAACACCGCTGTGTTCATGGTGGTACCGCTTGGTATTCTTGGGACATGAGGGGGCATGCGGTGTCACAGAGAGAGCTGGAGAGCGTGGGGAGCGGGACACATCTGTCCGGAGGCTGCCCAGGGTGATGAGGTGGTGACCCTTAGACGGACAGTGAGTCCTGGCCTCTCCCCTTGGCCACTGTGTAGGGCAGATCTTCACTCTTCACTGGGACCCAGGACAAGGCTGTTCCAGGTGGCCTCATCCCAAGGTGCCAGCCCTGTATTAGTGTCACATGGCCAAATGTGTCCCTGAGGACCAGCTCTCTGACTTGGGCCTCCTCTACCACCAACCTCTGTACTATTTCACACCCCAGTCATCCCCACCACTCACTCTTGCCTTCCAGGCCCTTGGCACCCAGGCCTTGGAGCTCCATAATGGGTGAGAAGTTAGATGCCAGCCTGAGGTGTGGGTCCTTCTCTGGGAAAACAGGGGCTTCTCTCAGGACCATGCCTATCATGTGAGGCAGGTCCACCGGCCCCAGGAGTTTGTCTGTCTCTCTCTCCCTATGGCCAAGGCTGGGCAAGGAGCAGGTGCTGGGGTCGTGAGGCTGGAGCCAGGACCATGGCATTCATGTCCAGTTCTAGATCTAGAATGAATGGTCAAGGTCTCTGGTCAGCTTCCTGGCTCCTTAGCTAAGTCCCTGAGCCTCTGTTTCCTCATCTGTACAATAGGAATAATGATCATGCCTCCCTCATAGAATTGAGATAATAAATATAATAAATATGAGTAACAAATAAATAATAGTGTTTGTTGTTATTATTATAATAGCTAACCCTTTTATTTATTTATTTATTTATTTTTAAAAAGATTTTATTTATTTATTTACGAGAGACAGAGAGAGAGAAAAGCAGAGGGAGAAACAGGCTCCTAAGGAGCAGGGACCTGAGCCGAAGGCAGACGCTTAACCATCTGAGCCACCCAGGTGCCCAATAGCTAACCCTTTTAAAACACTGTGTGCTAGGCACCCTTCTAAGAGCCATTAAAATAATCACTTCAAAGTGCAGAGCATGGACCCTGGTACTCAGTAGGTGCTTAATAAGTGGTAAGTGACTGAACTGAATGAACATTCCCATTTTCCGAGGACAAGCCATGTAGTCACAGACGACCACTCATGGGGATTGCTGGGCTCCAGAGCTTTGGCTGGGCATCGCGGACCCTGCCTTTCCCTCCCACCGGACAGCAGGATCCTGCTGCCGGCCGTCAGCTGGGAAATCAGAGCGAATGCTGAGGCTGCTGCGAGATGTGTCATCACTGGTAACCCGCCTGTCGCACGGCCAGTAGCTTTCCACAGGTAGCTGGCCGCGCTGGCCGATGGTGGCCAGGCCTCACACCGCTTTGGGTACTGCAGGAGGGGAGGAGGGTCTCATTTGCTCCAAGTGTGGCTCACTGACAGCCCAGCACACTCTCCCATCAAATATTTAGGTCCTCAGGAGCCCTGCCTGCAGTATTAATGTGGCTGGTCGGAGGCCTTGGCTGTAGCCGTGCTGAGGGCTGGGCTTCAATAATGAACAAGGTCTTCGCCCGGAGAAACGTGAGTGTTCTGGCCCGTGCCCGGGACAAAGACACCAGAGTAAAACATCTGAGATGACCCCCCCCCCCCGAAACTCACACACTCGGAATCTTTCCATCACAGATGTCAACACAGCATTCAGTAACAGGCATCCAGAGACTCTTTAAAAGTTTGTACGACTGAGGGCACCTGGGTGGCTCAGTCGTTAAGCGTCTGCCTTTGGCTCGGGTCATGATTCCAGGGTCCTGGGATCGAGCCCCGCATCGGGCTCCTTGCTCTGCGGGGAAGCCTGCTTCTCCCTCTCCCACTCCCCCTGCTTGTGTTCCTGCTCTCGCTATCTCTCTCTCTCTGTCAAATAAATAAATAAATAAATAAAGTTTGTACGACTTGACCCCTGGGTTTTCCTCTCTTGAAATCTAGATGAAGGAAGTAACAACAACAACAATAACAAAATGTGGGAAAATCTTAATGTTTATTTATTTAAAGTAATAAAATATTAGAAATAGCCAACATTCTAAACAGTGAAGGATTAGTTAGGGAAATAATAGCATGTCTTCTGGGAAGAATATTCTGTAGCCATTAATAATTAGGTTTACAAATAGTGTTAATGACAGGGGACATGATCATGATATTGCTAAGTGAAAAGGACAGAAAAAAATGCTGCATCCAGTACTAACACAATTGTTAAGATAACGTTTAAAGTTGGGCAGATTTCTTCATCCCTGCAGGCCTCTGTTTCCTCCTCTGAAAAATAGGAGTAATACCTATCACATGGTCTGTTGTGAAAAAGAATAAGATGATCTTGGGGCACCTGGGTGGCTCAGTTGATTAAGTGTCTGCCTTCGGCTCAGGTCATGATCTCGGGGTCCTGGGATCGAGCCCCATGTCCGGCTCTCTGCTCAGCGGGAGGCCTGCTTCTCCCTCTTCCTCTCCCGCTCCCCCTGCTTGTGTGGTCGCCCACTCCCTCTCACTCTCTGTGAAATAAATAAATAAAATCGTTTAAAAAAAGAAAAACGATGATCTCTGGAAATGGTCTAGGATAGTGTCTGTAGGAGACAAGCAGTTCATGGGTCTTGCCATAAAAATTTTAACAAAAGGGACTAGAAGACACTATCCCAAAACATTAATGATAAAGCTGTGTTTAAGTGGTAAAACCATGAGTAATTTTAATTTTCTTCTTTCTTTTCTGTTTTTCATACTTTTTATAACATGGTGGATTACAGTGAGAACATTTCTAATGACTTTTATTTATTCAGTAAATATTTATTGAGAGCCTACAATGTGCTAAGCCCTGTTCTAGGCTTCGAGATGAATGAATAAGACAAAAACCCTTGCCTCTGCCTTACCTGAGCAGGAGAACCATGCAGAATAGACACAGTAAGTAAATGATGTAGCTGTTAGAAGGTGCTAAGAGGAAAAGAAGAGCAGGTGAAGGAGATTGGGCGGGCAGGTTGCAGTATCGAAGAGGGTGCTGGGTGTTCCAGGCGGAGGGAAGAGCCAGGGTGAAGACCTGATGGGGGGTGTGCCTGAGAGGACCAGGAACAGACAGGAGGCCAGTGAGGTGGGAGCAGAATGAGCAAGGGGCAGGCAAGGGGGAACCAGCGAGGGGACAGGGCCGGGTCAGGTGGGGCCTAGGCGCCACAGTAAGGATCTTGGTTTTTGCTCGAATGAGCTAGGAGCCCTTCAGTGTTCTGAGCCCGGGGCAGGGGTGGGGTGGGGTGGGGGCTGTGATCTGATGTGAATCAGGCTCATTCTTGCCACTAATCTGAGAAGAGACTGCAGGGGCCAAGGGAGAAGCCGAGAGACCAGTGGGCAGCTACTGTGAGTCTCCAGGCCCAGGTGGTGGGGGCTCAAGAGTGGGGAGGAATACTGGGATCTGAAGAAGCCACAGATCTGACCAACCGGATGTGAATGGGAAGGACAGAGTCTTCCAGGATGATCCCAGTGTGTCTAGCCTGGGCCACTGGAAGGAAAAGCCTGCAGATAGGATGAGGAGAAGAGGAAGGAGATGAGAGAGAAGAGAGAGAGAAGCGTTTGATGTGCGAGTCTCCCGGGGTAGAGGAGTCAGGGAAGGACTGGTCCCGGGTGCATGTGGATCTGGGGGGCTCCCCAGCCTGAGGAGATGTGGAGGGGGCTGCCGGCCACCAGGATGAAACAGTTCTGTGCTGGATCACTGTAGGACTCCCAGGGGACTCCTTCCCCCTAGGTAGGCGTCCTCTGTTCCAGCAAGTGTGAGGCCAAGACTGTTCTAGAAGGCCAGAGTCCCTCTAATACAACTTCCACCCGGGAAGAACTTCCCACTACAACATTCCTGCCTACCAGTCCCTCTGCCTGTGCCCTCACAGCTCTGGGGACAGGAGGCGGGGGGGGGGGGGGACCTGCCTTGGGTGTACTGGAAGGAAGTAAACCCCCCCTACTGTTCTTGTCCCCACCTCTTCCCCCTCCCTGTGGCCCCCCAGGCTTCCTGGAGACAGTGCCTAGGTAAAGGCCTCTCTTGCCCTGGACTAGGGGCCCCTTGGAGGCCAGACTGGAGAAGTCCGGAGAACACAGTGCTGTGGGTGAGGCCTAACCCCGTCTTCTGCTCTCAACTCATGGCTTAACCTGCACCCTCCACATTCGGCCCTTCGCTGTCCACCTGCCTTCCATTCTCATCCCCACCTGCCCCTTCACGTTTCCAAGACCCACCCCCACCTCAGACAGAGCAGATCTAAATACTGGCGTGGCCACCTCCCAGCCTGTGGCTGGGACATTCTCCCTGCCCTCTCTGGGTCTCAGTTTCTGCCCCTGTAAAATGGGGATACTAATCCATATCTACCTAGGACTGGTTGTTGGGAGCATCACATGACACTTTGTGACACACCCTGCACATATCTGGGAATGGCTGGCACTTGAGGGAGAACTTTCCCTCCCTTGTCATCCTCCAGAGGGTAGAAGAGCCAGCTTCCTTTGTGGCATCCTGGACCCCCTGTCCTGGCCCTTCCCCCCCGCACCGGAGGGAGACCCCCAGCTCCCCCGCTGCTCCTCACTGAACCTGCCCACAGCCAGGATGAAAGGTGGCCAGCTGGGGAGCCACCAGCTGCGGCCTCGGCTGCTTCTCCTCCCCAGCCTTCTCTCCCAGCGCGTGGAAAGTGCTGCCTCTGGGAAGGGGCAGGAGGGGGCAATGGAGGCTTGAGGAGCCTGAGGCTCATGGTGGAATCCTAGGCAGCCGTTTGCAGGTGAGGGGAGACTATTCACTGAATGGGATTCCTGGCAAGGAAAGGGCCTTTGTTAACTAGGATGCCGTGTTAACTAGGATGACTTCCGCTTGCACGATCCTCCTTGGAATTATGCAGTGAAATGGGAGAGGCCCCTGCACTCGTTTTATTTATTTATTTATTTTATTATTTTTTAAAGATTTTATTTATTTGACAGAAAGAGACAAAGTCAGAGAGGGAACACAAGCAGGGGGAGTGGGAGAGGGAGAAGCAGGCTACCCGCGGAGCAGGGAGCCCGACGCGGAGCTCGATCCCAGGACCCCGGGATCATGACCTGAGCAGAAGGCAGACGCTTAAAGTCTGAGCCCCCACTGCACTCGTTTTAAAGAGAGGGAAACCAAAGCTCAGAACTCGCAGCAGGCAGCTAGCACGGGTCCCTTCAGGGCACCTCGCCCACCACCTCCACCTGTGTCTTTGTTCACGCTCCCTCATGGAGGCCCCCCGGGCTGACTTAGTCGGCCCCGGGCCAGGGCTGGGGGACAGCAGGCTGCAGCTGCCGCAGGCTCGCTATGCCAGGCAGCACCAGCCCTGCCTGCTTGGAATAAAGACTGCACCTCCCGAACGTCACTCGTCACAAGACATTGGCTCCCCGTGGACTGCCTCCTGCCTGAGTTCATGAAAAGCAATTTACTGTGTGTCAAGTGACCGCAGGAGTTACAAGGAAGGCCCGCCCTGCGCCGCCTTGGGCATCTTGCTGAGATGGTGGACTGCCAAGCAGGGGGACTTGCAGCCTTTGATTAAAGCTGGGAAGGAATGGTGCCCACGGGCCCAGCTGAGATGAGACCCCGAACAGCTCTGCAGATTTGAAGGGGCCCAGAACCTCACCCTACTCACACTTGCTAGCAGGAGCCTCCCTTATATGCCTCAGTCAAACTGCAAAGCAGGGCTCCTGGCACCTCCCAGAGCCATCCCTGCCCTCCGTGGAGCCCCCTGCTGTGCCCAGCTCAGGGGGTGGGTGGACAGGCCTGGCTGCAGTGGGCCTGAATGCTAAGGTAAGGATTTGGGACTGGATGAGGCAAAACAAAGTGAGAGATGTGCCTGAATCTGTGTAGTCCTGCTGATGAGTTTGGGAAGAGTTTAGGGAAATTCTCTAATGGTGGGTGAGTGATGGGTTACTGAGGGAAGCAGGAAACGTCACCTTTGAGATTGATGTCAGAAAGAGCACACTTGAGCCTTCTCAAATCCCTGCTTTGGTGTTTTCTTGCCCCAAATAGAACCTAGTCAGACATCCTTCCATCTAGTCCTTTACCTGTCCATTCATCTACCTATCTACCCATCCATCCATCCAGCCATCCAACCATCCAGCCATCCAACCATCCATCCAACCAACCATCCATCCATCCAACCATCCATCCATCCATCCATCCAACCATCCAACCATCCATCCAACCATCCATCCATCCATCCATCCATCCATCCATCCATCCATCCAACCATCCATCTATCCATCCATCCATCCATCCATCCAACCATCCATCCATCCACCCATCAGACCATCCATCCATCCAATATATTCCGAGTCAATTCTGTGTCCAGTCATGGGCTCTGTGAACCTCAGCCTGGAAGCATCTCAGCAGGCCCCAAGGGGCAGGTCCATCATCCTGTGTCTGGACAATAACCATGATCATAACTGTCATGCTTAAAGTCTTCACTGGGTACCATGAACTTTGTTAAGTGTCAGATCATGTTCTCAGCATGGACACAACAACCCCACGAGGTAGATGTCATTAGTCCATTTACAAATAAGGACACTGAGGGTGAGAGAGATTAAATGCCTCCTCCAAACTCCCACCATTTGTAGGTGTTGGGGTTAGTATTCCAGTTCAAGTCCACGTGACCCCAAACTCGTGGCTCCCAACTTGTTCTTATGCCTAAAATGTGGTGGGGCTTTGGAGAAAGGAGTGTGGATATGGGCACGTGTGTGTGCTTGATGTTAACATACAGACCATATGTCACGTGCCCCATCTGCAGACTCATTCTCATGTTTAGTACCCACAGCAGGGTCACAGGGTGGGGAAGCTCCCATGGGAACCATGACAAATCTTGAGAAAGACTCTTGGCATATTGTAGTGTGAAGAGGTTCTTCAAGAGGCTGGGTTTAGTGTTTTCTGGGTTGGAAAGAGCAGACATAGCGCATTAAAAATGACAGTGAGGAGAGTAAATTATCAAGCACGGATACTTAGGTTTATACACTTTGTCCATAATTCTTGCTCCATTCTGGTGTGATCAGAAATGAAATACGTCCAAGCTGGGCCTATTACTGTGTGTGGGCCTGGTGTCTTCCGGCTTATTTATCCTTCCTAATCCACTTGGCAATTTACAAGCCTGCCAAAAAGCCATCCTGCCACGCCTCCTGGATTTCTACAGTCAGGGATCATCTCTCCTCCCTGCCTGCCCTGGGGCAGGGAATGGAGAAAGCTGAGAGTTCATCTATCCGTGTAGGGAGGCGGTTTGGAACAGCACGAGGTATATCCGAGCACAATCCTTCTGCGGTCCGTGCTTTCTGTCCCTAAGGCAAGGAGTCAGGAGATTAACTGTCAAATGACCTTCAGTGCCCCTGAGCCTGAGTCTTTATTCCCCAACCCAGAATTGGACTTGATAACCCACAGGCCAACTCCAGTTGCCTGGTATGGCTGCCTGGAACAGAGTGCAGACATTGACTCAAAGCTGCCCCAAGTTCATGGGGAAAGCCTGTTTGATCAGGAATGTCTGCCACGATCATGGGCTGGGAGAAGAGACGCTACACTGGCCGCGTATCTACAATCCTTCACAGATGCCTCGAAGGGGCTGCCAGCTCTGACACTGGGGCCGCTGTCATGCCTCTCTGTCGGAGGAAGGTGATAATATTTCTCTATTTGTAAGCTTGAGGATTAGAGCAGGAGAACCAAAGTGTTCCTCTGTGCTCTTGTGGCATTTTGTGCATGTTATTATGAGCTGGTGCCTGTCACATGCTGGACTGGGAATTCTGAGGGCTGGCTCCTGGAATCCAGTACAGAGCTTAGTACAGAGTGGGCACCAGTGAATGTTTGATGAGTAGATGGATACATGAGTGAATATATGGAAAAATGAATGAATGAATGAACGATGAATGAACGAATGAATTCCAACCTCGAAGAGTATTAGTGGACATTAACTCCGTGTTGCTAAAGATCATGGGAACAGGGAAGGGAAATGAAATGTGCCAGATAAGATGTCCAGAGTGTTCAGGGCAGTGAGCAGGAAGAACAAGGGCACAAGGCCAGAATGTGGAGGGAGTGCGTGTGGGTCTGCACCCTCTCTGGGAGATAAGCAGGCCTAGGCTCCAAAAGAGGGACACCAAGCAGGTGGGCTACCTCCATCAGAGGGCACTGGGGATGGGACAGAAGCACTGGTGGCTTGGGTTTTGTTTAGCAAAATGTAATTGCCCTCATTACTTTCTCTGATGACGTATGTAATACATTCTCCTGGTAAAAATATTTATGTAGATAAAGTGAACAGAAAAAATAAAAAATCACTGCAAATCTCACCACTGCAAGAAAACCACTGGTAAGATTTAGGTGAACCTTTTTCAGACATAGATGCACCCCAATACACATGCACACGCATATACTAATTAAATATGAATACAAAGCTGTGAAAATGAGATTCTACTTTCCATGCTGTGCCATAACCTAATTTTGTCCCTCCACAGCATGTTAAAACATACTCATCTGTGTCATCATTTTAAAGGTGAAGAAATTTCAGCTCAGAGATGTGAGGCCATTTGCTCACATGTCCACCCTCTGGATTCTGCCTCCGTTCCCCCCACCCTCCCTCCCTCCCTTCCTTCCATTTTATTTGCCTCTGCACCCCAAAAGCAGTCTGGGTGGAACGTGTATTACTGCCGTGCTGATATGCATGGGTCTGTCTCTTTTCTTCTGAAGAGCCCAAAGCCTTAATTGAAAGCGCACCAGTGCATCCCCACGACTCGGGAGTTGGCAGATGCGATGCAGGCGGGAGCTTGAAGTGTGCTTTGCCATGGGGCTTGCGTGCCCCTGCCGCGGCTTGGAAGAGGACGTGTCCCGGCTGGCCTGACGTCGCAGGCTGAGGATGAGACATGTGGGGCAGGGCCGCGGCAGCCACCCCCCAGGGACTGGTGAGGGCAAATAAGTGCTTATTATTCTGCAGCACGAGATGTCCAGGTTGCTAGTCCTGTGGCTGTTGTTGACAGGTATATCGGGGATGCTCAGCTAAGTCATGGAAGCTCTCTGGGTCTCCGTTCCCTCATCTGAAAAAGAGAGATCAGAATGACCTACCAACAGGGCTGTTGTAGGAGTCACCTGGGTTCCTAGCTGCACAGTGGTAGCGAGCGCTCAATTAATATTAGCTGTTAATCAAAGTATGACCTCACAGTGTTTTTCAAATCACACAACCCACCAATGGGCCATGAAATCCACTTTGTGTGTCACCACTGGCGGTGTCTTTGGATAGAACAGAATAGAAACCATCCCAATACTTGGCAATGAGAAAGGGTAAATGCTGTTATGCAGGACTATGGTTTCAGAGTGTTTATGTAAAACAAACTTCTTTCTGTGGGTCACAGTCAAAAGGACTGAAAAGGCGCTGCCTGAGTGTGGCCAGGGTGTTCCCTTCCCTGGCAGCTGGCTCTTGCTGGTGAGGCAGGAGGGGAGGTGCAGGGTACGGAGGGCATCCACCCCCTGTGCCCCCCACCGCCCCCTGCCCCCCCCACCGCCCCCACTGGGCCAGCCCTCTCGTCACCGAGCGACCAGGCAGAGCAGGACCAGATGCGGATGGAAGAAACCGGGAGGCCGCCCCGGGCTGGTCTCCTAACTGGCCTTTTCTCAGCGACTTTTTGGGGGGGGTTCCCCAGGCTGGTTAACAAGGACACAACCGGCTCCAAGTTATCCAACTGCCCTCTTCCCTGGTCCTCCCCTAGCACCGAGGTAGAGTCCAGAAGGGGCAGGACTGAGAGTCAGACCTGGGCACAGAGCCCCCCTCTGTTCTTTGCCAACACAGGAAACTAACCAGGGGGAACATTCTCCCCTAGATAAAATGGGGCCGTGTGGTTCTTATCTCAAAGGGGTGTGGGGATATTGGACGAGACAAGTATTACTATCATTTTTCAACAAATATTCAGTGAGCTCCTCTGAGTTGGGGGCCTTGGGTCCATCTGGCAAACAGTAAGCACTTACTAACTGGCAGCCGTTTATTGTCGTTATTATTGTGTTGTCCCCTGTAGTCTTGAGTTTTCACTTCATTCATTCATTCACCTGCTGATTGGACGAACATTTATTGAGTGCAGAATGCTGGGGCCATCAAGATGACCCGGGGGTGGCCCCGCTTCTATTCAGAGGCTGGCTCTTTGTTGACTGACCTACCTCGTCTAAAGGGTTAGAGCTCAGAGTCTTAACCAGATGACCTGAGTCTGACTCCTCTGGTTACCAGCAGTGTAAACTTGGACAAGTTCCTACCCCCGTCTGGGCCTCCTCCATGAGGTGGGGCCATCAGTAATAGTCATGAGGTAGCCCAGTGGGTTAAATAAGTATTCACATAGACTGCCCCCAGGAAGCACATAGCGAGGGTCTGGTGCCTGTTACTACTGCTTGCAAAGTTCAAGTGCATGACCGGGAAGACACCCAGGAGCCCCTCCTAGCCCGGCGGTGGCAATGCACGTCATAAGTGCTACTTGCCTGAAGTGCTGTGCTGAGAAGGATTCGGAGACCAAATCTGGGCTCAGGATAGAAACCCTTGAGCAGTTAGAGATGTGGGTCTAGGCAGGAGAGGGGGAAATGGGGGTGCAAGTTTCGCATACTCGCTGCTCCTGACCCAGCCTGACTTCTGATCTTCCAGATAGGGAACCAAGCCCTGGAGAGGGGAAGGGACGTGTCCTGGGTCGGGGCTGACATTTGGGCCAAGACCTCTGACTCAGTCCAGAGCTCCTGCTGACTTTCCCTCTGCCCCGGCAGGGAACCAGGCAGCCAGCCAGCCTTTTCCAGGGAGCTGCCATAGCCTCTCCCTCCACACCGCTCTGCTGGGGTCCAGGAGCTTGCAGGAGGCCTAATTGGGCTTGGGAACATTTGAGGCGAAACACAGGCCTGTGGAGAGCGTTCGCTTGAATGGCACTTTTTGCAATGATGAATGCGCTTGTTTGGATTTGAATGAGGCCGAATCAGCAGAGATGGTACTGCGCTGGAAACCGAAGGGGTGGGGACTCTCCTTTTTTCCCTTGAAAAAGCATGATTTTTTTATATTGCAATTAAACAGCCCTTTGGGCTGATTTTGCTTCTCTGCTGCTGACATTGAAAAATACCAAACAAAGATAGCAGCTCTGCTCTCCTTGGATGTGACTCCAGGGATGGGGAGGCAGCCGCTGCCGTTTCTTAGGAAAACGGGGGGAGGGATGCTGACACCGTCCTGAGAACCATGGCTTCCAGCCTGGGCATCAAGGGGACCCAGCCCTACTGTCCCCACCAAGGACCACCAGCCCGTGCTCCAAGTTACCCACTCTACCCCAAAACCCAGGAACAACCCTATTTGCTAAGGAGACCAGAGTCTGTGTGCTTATCTCCCCACCTGGGGGCCTAAGGTTTTGCGGGCTGCACATAACGGACAGTCTTCATTAGGAGTCCTCTCAGTCTTGTAGAATGCCATTGACCTTTGGGGATTAGCCAGTATCTGAAACACCTTCCACATGTGGGGGAAATCTCAAGACAGTCGAGATGTAGGGCCATGCTTCCCACTTTGGAAACCCAGCAGAACAGATGGTCTCCTCTCCTCTCCCTGAAAGGTGGGACATGGACTTAGCTCAAAACTCTGCTGGGACCTTGGCTCCTGAAGGAGGGACACAAAGCAGGAAGACCATCAGAGATAATAGCGAGAAAGCCACCCGTGGCTATGAAGAGTTTGGGCTCCAGAACTAGCCAGCCAGATGGAATGCTGGCTCTTCCGAGTACTAGCTGTTGATCTTGGGCAACTTGCTTCACCGCACCATGCTTTGATTTCCTCATCTATAAAATGAGTTTACATGGGTCAAGCATTTGGCTCGTGCCTGGACCCGGCAAGGGCTCAGTGAGGTTAGCTGTTACTGTGGAATATCCTTCCAGCAAACCCCTCTCCTGCTCAAGTTGCTCAAGTCCATTTTTGTTGTCCTTAACCAAGTACCCTGAAGGGTACGTGGTATAATTAATCCACAGAGTGGTTTAGAGGAAGCCTCAGAATCAATTTGTGTGGTCAGGCCGGCCTTGGATTAAGAGTGTAATATCTGTGATCTGTCTGATCCTCCACATGCCTCCTCCCCCCAGGAGAGACAGAGCGCCTTCTGTTTTCCACTCAGTAAGTATGTATAGGTTCACACAGGAGATGAGGGACGTAAAGGCTCTCGATAAATACAGTTTGGCCACCAGTGGGTCATCTTTCAGCAGGGTATGACAGGATCCTCAGCAGGCCTCCGTTCAAACTTTGTTTTGTTTCCTTTAACTTTCTTTGGACAAATTATCCCTTATCCACCGGGCTTTGTTTCCTCATCAGTAAAGTTGGAAGACTGATACCCAGAGAATTCCAAAAGAGACTACACCACACTGGGACAATTGTCAACTGACAGTTGACAGACTTCACTAAAGAATCTTCTGGTTCTTTTAGAGCTCAGGGGAGGAGAAGAGCTCTGGAGCTTGGGGGCAGGTTGTGGGCATAGGGGCAGGAGAGACCTGCACAGGGCAGAGGACCTACTCAGGCCACTCACAGTCAGTATTTCTTGGGGCTCAGTACTTCTCAGGCCATCCCAGTCACTTAAGTTCCCCTGGACTTCTTGTGGGGGAGAAGGGTGGATGGGAATTCAGGGGTGTGGGGAGGCTTCTATTAGCTAAACAAATCATAGTGGTTCAAAGAAATGATTTTGGAGTTAAACCGTCCAGGAACACCACCAACTCAGCTGTGTGACCTTGAGCAAGTTAGTTCATTTCTCTGAGCTGTAATTTCCCAATCTGTCCCTCACAGGCTTTTTGTGAGGATTAAAATACGGAGCACTGAGTCTTAATAAATGGTAGTAATTAAGCATTGCCTTGCTGCTAAGTTTATCTTATCAACCCCCTCATAATGTGCTCTCTTTGTCTTCTCCCCCAGGTCTCCACCAGCACCAGAGGGAACAAAGCTGGAGTTAGAGTTCGGCTGACAACAGGCCTTGGCCTGCTCTGGGCTCCTGGAGAGGCATTCTTGGGGTTCACCAGCCTCTGGAGCAAACCACAGCCCAGCTCTGGTGCCCAAGAAGTTGCCTGGTGTGGAGGCAGTGAGAGGTCCCCAAGTGGGAGCCCCAGTTATTATTATTTTGGGCACAGGGCCTCATTCAGAAAGTGGATGAGTTTAATTACAGGAAAATTGTGAATAATGTGATCCTTTCATTCCTGTAACTGTGACTTCCAGACACCTGCTCCATTCAGGAAAAAAAAAAAAGTTTTAAATTGTAAAGCGCTTCTTCGGCAGTCCTTAATCACCACCTCATTGAAGTTCGTGGCACAGAACGTGTTCTGTTAGGAAGTGCGTCAGAGTGATGGGCGAAGTCTGAGGAGGGAAGGCAGAGTGCCTGCTGTGGGGAGGGTCACACCTCTTTCTACTTGATGGGAGATTTTGCATCCCTCACAGTGACATATGTGGAAAGTTTATGATCCCATGAAAATGCTTATGTTAAAATGCTGAGTAAGAAAAACAGAGAATCCGGACTACCTAAAAACAGTTCTCACATAAAAAGAGGAACTTTGCGTCCATCCGAGAAATACTAGACAAACGCTGGATAGAATATATGAAACAGTGGATTTCAGACATTGAACAACAGATAGCACAGGACATTGGATCCCTGAGCGAGGAACTGCCCTGAGGAGTGAGCCTTCGGTACCTCAGCTTCCTGCTTGGAGAGCATGCTCAGGCTGTGGTACAGTTAGGGGAATCCAGGTGGAGCTGTCCTCCCGAGTTGAGGAGACAAAGTCTAGAGAGCTGCGACACTAAGGTCCACTGGCACCAGAGAAGAGGTGCCCAGAGAGAAAGCTCTGGAGATGTTTTGCTCGTGCCTTCAGCTGAGAACTGACCAGGGCATGTGGTGTAGGGACAACCCAAGTCTAGGGAAAGAGTCACCCACAGGGAGCAGGGGACACAATGTCCCTCACATACAACAGGGAACCATTCATGTTCCCCACCAGCCATGGTTGCAAAATTCTTAACAATCAAACAATATATAAAAAGATGGTAACATCGTGACTAAGTGGAGTCGATCCCAGGAATGTAAGGAGAGTTTAATATCTTAACAGACTGAAAAAGAAAAACATATGATCATCTTAATACAAGAAAAATGTTTTTTTGTTTTTTTGTTTTTTTTAAGATTTTATTTATTTATTCATGAGAGACAGAGAGAGAGAGAGAGGCAGAGGCAGAGGGAGAAGCAGGGTCCCCACGGAGCGGGGAGCCCGATGCGGGACTCGATCCCAGTACCCTGGGATCATGACCTGAGCCGAAGGCAGACGCCCAACCGACTGAGCCACCCAGGCGTCCCAAGAAAAATGTTTTGACAAAATCTAGTCTCCTCTCATGCTCTCAGCAAGCTAAGGACAGACGGAAATGTTCTCAACCTGATATGAAAGGCATCCACAAAAAACATTCAGCTGATATCATACGTGATGCTAAAAGTCTGAGTGATTTCTAAGAAAGTGGAATACCTTCTAAGATCAGGAACGGGGCAAGGATGACCTCTCTATCAATTTTGTTCAATATTATCCTGGAGGTACTAACCAGTATGATAGGGAAAGAAAAAGAAATAAAATGATCGTTTATGTAGAAAATCTTACACCTCCTAAAAAAGCTACTAGAAATAATAAGGGAGTTTAACAAGTTTGCAGGATACAAGGCCAATGTATGGGAATCAACTGTATTTCTACATACTAGAAATAAACACTTGGAAATTGATATTTTAAAAGTATTATTATACCATAATTTCAAAAATCCCAGCAGTGTGAAGGAGACTGTTGGCCCCACCACCTGTTCTCCACCTACAGCTTCCGTCCCAGAGCCCCAAATACCCACCGTGTTCAGGAGCTCACTTAACTGCCTTTGGGCTGGACAGTGCCTGGAGCCTGGGCAACTTTGGTGGATGACAGCGACAACCCTGTGGTCCAGGGACAGGTGTGGGCGAGGCTGGCTCCTGGCTGCCCCCTGTTGTATCACCAGGGGAGCTTGGGGGCAGAGGAGGAAGGGTAAAGAATGAAGGCCGACCAGCCAGATTCAAGGCTCTGAAGTCAGAGAGGGATTGAGGAAGAGCAAAGTGGGCAGCAGAATTTAGCTGTAGCATCAAAGGGACTGGGTGAGTAATTAAATGGTGGTTGGTGGGGTTGGAGGACAAAGAGAGGAGTGAAGATGAGCCAGGGGCCAGGGTCATGCTATTCACCAAGGCAGAGAGTACGAGGAGGAGGAGGGGTACCCAGAAAGACACCAGCAACCACCGTGCAAATGTGTGGTTTGGGTGCCCGTGGGCAGCCAGGCAGCTGTCCCGTGGGCTGCTGGCCATCTGGGTCTGAGTATGCCCCATGGTGGTCAGCAAAGGGACGTGTCTGGAGAGGGAGAAGTTGCCGGGGAGTGGGGAGAGGAGGACAGAGGGGCCAGGGCCACGTGCGAAGAGGCACCGACGTTAAAGGAAGACCAAGCTCTTGCAAAGGAAAATGAAAGCAAGTGGCCTGTTTCCTTGCCAGCTCTTTCTGGCTATGACTGGAGATGGCATAAGGGAGAGAGGAGGGTGGGGGGGCGGAATCTGGCCCCGGAACTGGAGGAGATGGGCCCTCTCGGAGGTGCCAGACAAAGTGCCCATCCCAAGGAACAAGCCAACCTGGTGTCCTAATGTCCCAATCTGATTTTTTTTTTTTTTTGGTAAGAAGTTGGACCAAATTCATATCTGTAGTCCACCAGCCCTGCTGCTTTTTCCTTTGTCCTTCACTCATTCATCTAGCAAGTAGTCACTGAGCTCCCATCACACACCAGGCGTAGGTTAGTGCTGAGGATACACTCCTGTCTCCTCTCCCCGGCAGCGTCTCCACTCTCAAGGATTCCAGATGCTCCCCTCTGCTGACCTACCACAGTGCCTACTCAGATCCCCACGGCCAGCAGCCCATGTGGCTGCCCACGGGCACCTGAGCCACACATTGCAAAGTGGAAGTTGGTGACTTTCCATGGACCCCGCCTCCTCATACTCTCTGCCTTGTGAATGATGTCAAAGTTTCAGAAACAGCCAACATAAAACCAAAGACTCACTGAAGTAGTAATTAGTAAAGAATTATTGTGCACACATCAAAAAAGACAGTTTGCAAACTAGGAGCACTCAAACCAAAACATGGAATGAGGCTCAAGGGTATGTCGTTATAAAACAGCTTATCTTAGCGAGAAAGCCATGACTGTTTATTCTTCACAGCAATTGGTTATAATATTAGAATTTTCTTAAATGATAGGAAATTGGTCAGTGGTTACTTCGTATCATTCTTGGAAAACAAGTTTTGCTTATGATTTTCAGAGGCAAGAAATGACCCAGGTCAAGTTAGCCTTGCGAAATAAACTAAATGAAGCTTTGCTTGTATGACTAAACTGGTTTTGTCCCCCCAGGAAATTTTCAAGGCTGGACTCCTTTTGGTTTTGTTTGTAACAATAGCATGACGCTGGCCCCCAGGCTCATCCTCACTCCACTCTCTCCCTCTCCCAACAAATCCATTCATTCAGGGAGTCCCACTGATGATGTCTGTTAAGTTCTTCTTGAATCTGTCCACTTCTCTCTCTCCCTAGTACCTGTCCAAGTTCAGGCCCTCCTATCTGATTGGTTCCCTCTCATTCCCCACCTATCTTCCTTTGGCCTTAAATTTCTCTACTGTGAGATATTTTTACTTGTAAGTGGCATAAACCTAAGTCAAATTGACTTAAACAAAAAATTGAATTTACTGGCTTTCATAACATAAAAGTTCATGGTGGCTTCAGGCATGGCTGGATCCAGGAGATCAAATGATGTCAATAGGACCTGGTCTCTGCTTTTTTTCCCCCACTCAACTAGGATAACATGGGTTGACCTCACTTTCTCCACATGAAGGCGAGCAGAAAGAGAGATTTCTTTCTTCCCCACAGATCTAACCAAAGTCTAAGGGTTGAGTTTCATGGACTGTGACTGGGTTGCATGCCCATTCCTAAACTAGTCACTGGGGCACAGGTGCATGTGGTGTTCTGATTGGGCATGTCTGGGTCACATATTCACTCCTGAGGTTGGGTGTGGGGATGGCACCATCTAAACCACGAGGACTGCAAGTAAGAGAAGGATGATTCCAAAAATCGATGTCTCTGTCCGGGTGGGTAGGATGGACATGAAATTGGTGTCAAGAGAAACCATCACCTCTACTTTAGGCAACAGAACACTAGCAGAGGACAGGAAGCTGTGAAAAGGTTTGCTGAGCAAAAGCAGGATTAATTACGGTCCTTCACACAACACATCTTCTATTTCTGTCCAATTATCATGCCACACAAGTGCCATCACGTGTGTCTTTACGTAGGTGTGGGATTAACTTTGTTGTACGTGGTACTTAACTGCAGCACTGAACTCTGCTTGCTTGAGGCTTGTCTGCACAACACACTGCACACTCCTGAGCAAGGCTGCCTGCTCTCACCCTACAGTAACTAAAGAACACCTCCTGAGGCCCCACAGTACCCCCTGCCACCCAGGGCAGTTCTGGGCTACCCCTGGAACTGACTTCAGGATGAACCTGACCCAAACCCTTGGCCTTGGGTCAGAGCCAAACCTACCCAGTGTGGGTGTTGTGGGAGTAGGGTCCCAAGATTCTGACACCCCAGATCCCAGAGAGTGAGGGGGTCTAATGAAGGAACTGGTTGAGTAGGCTTCGAGACATGGCTCTGGTGAATCATAGTAGGGGCCCCTAGGAACCTTGTCCAATCAGCAACCCCCCGCCCCCAGCCTTCACCCTACAATTATCTGTCTGCCTTCCTCGATGAATGGGACTGACCAGTCCTCTTGGAAAAGCTTCTCCCGGTGAGAAAGACTTGTTCCAAAGGGCTGGGCCTGGTGAAGAGTGTCAGGTGCAGAAGGGCTCGTCTGAACATGATTTACTGAAGACATCTGACCATCTGGGCTTCGGGAAAAAGAGGAAGAGCAGGGACACTCATCTTGAGTGTGTGAAGGACAGGATTTCTGGGTGATCCTTGTGGGCCCGTCCAAAGAAGTCGTCAGTCCTGGGGTGCCCCCTGCTGGTCATAGTCCCAAATGGCATCTAGGTGAGCTCAGGCCTCTGCGGTGTGGACAGAGGTCCAGAGGGTGGGAGCAAATGTGCTCTGCAGCTGGCCTGGCAATCCTCCAAGACACGGGCAGGTGGCCCCCCACGGGAGAGGGCTCAGGCTTTGCAGCCTCTGACAACACCCAACCACAGAACACAGAAATGGGTGCATTTTCTCCTCTCCCTCTTTCGCAGTGTGATGAGGAATGTACCAGACTCCAGTGTGGGCCAGCACAAAATGACTGGGAGTCTGGGAATGTCTCTTCGTTGTGCGCCCACCCGTGAGATGGGGGTCGAACACTTGCTGGCTCCCCAGGGCCGTCTGAGGCGGGCCATCGTAGCTGTACATAATCCACAACGTGCCTCTGTGTTCCTTGAGCCCGCGCGCACCCGAGTGCCCTGGAAGAGCCACACGTGTCTTCGGCGTGTAGCCGTGGCTCACAGAAGTCTCCTGCCGCGGGGGTTTTCCTACAGTGACAATCCGATGACGTTGCTCTCCAGGGACCTCACCACCACCTCGGGAGAGTTCAAAGTCAGCGGCACCTGCGGGGGCTTGGCACCCAGGAGGGGCTCAGTGGGGGCTGGGGATGAAGAGGGCAGACAGTCCTCAGGAGCCCAGCCAGGATGGCATCGGCCAGGGAGCCTACTGGGCGGAGATCAGGGACCTGCCATTGCTCGCATCTGTGGGAGCTGTGGTCCGAGGTGCCCCTCCTGGTGGAGCGGTCTCTGGATTCACTCATTCACACATAAGTGTGAGTGCCAGGGGGTCTTGGGCCTGGTGAGGACTTCCCACAGGGCTGCTCATCACTAGAAAGATACTGAAGGAACCCCTCCCAGATGCCTGTGAGGGCAGGGACAAGCACCCAGCCACAGCCAGTGGCTGCCACCCTCCTTCGCCCCTCCCCCCACCTCTTTCTCTTTCTTTCTTTCTTTCTTTTTTTTTTTTAAAGATTTTATTTATTTATTTGACAGAGAGAGAGCGAGAGCAGGAACACAAGCAGGGGGAGTGGGAGAGGGAGAAGCAGGCCTCCCGCCAAGCAGGGAGCCCGCTGTGGGACTCGATCCCAGAACCCTGGGATCATGACCTGAGCTGAAGGCAGACGCTTAACGACTGAGCCACCCAGGCGCCCTCTTTCTTTCTTTCTCTTTCTTTCTTTCTTTCTTTCTTTCTTTCTTTCTTTCTTTCTTTCTTTCTTTCTTTCTTTCTTTCTTT